>NW_026928621.1:0-34623 GCF_032062105.1 Saccostrea cuccullata | reverse complement strand
ATTATGGTAGTCGCCTCACTTAAATAATGTCATAATTATGATGGATACGCGGCGTCACACACTTAAACGCTTCCCTTTCGTTTCATTAAAAAATATTTGAGATTCACGAGCACATTCACATATTTCTCTTTTAAAAAGAACCATTGGCACCCATTATAAACACAGTCTATACATAATTTAGTTATCTGTCAAAATTCTAAGAACAGTACCATAAGGAAAACTTAAAGTTTCTCATATCGCTCTAACCGACTAATTGTCTCTCTTTTGGACAACGTCATACACCATTTCAAGAACGTTTCCACCCGACCTCCCTTTTTCGGTCTTTCTGTCCTCTGTTGATCATTCAGTGACCCATGACCTGCTAAAAATCGCTGAAATCATCTATTAACAAATCTCTTATTTACATTCTATCCTCTGTGTGTCTGATTATCATCGTAACTGTTCTAAAGGAGACTTCCCCATTTTGAAGTAAAAACGCATAACAGATCGTTGCAGCGGTTTCTCTCCATTTCGACATTTCTTTTGTTCACTCCAGCAGATTAAAACAAAAATGTTTATGATCAAAAAGTAATGACGTCATTTTATTTTCAACTTAAGACTAGAAAATGTCGTAAAATTTTGTCTTTTAAAATATTGGGAGATTAGATGTTTTTTTTAAAATGCTTGTTAATGTATTTGTCATTTTTCACTCTAACAATTTACAATTTAAAACGTGACGTTTAGTTGCGACGCGGCGACACCCCTTATGAATAATATTTTAAACGTCTATAAAATTAATTCAAGTAAACATTATTCAATGAAATTTCTAATTTTGATTAGATTTAGTTTTATGCATTTTTTGGAATATATTATTTGATAATATGACGCCAAATATTAAAGATATTGACACAGTGACATTACTTTTGGATCAACCCTCGTAATTGTCAAAAGGAGCAAAGAAATGCCTTGATTTCTCCTTCGAAAATGCGATCTACCCAATAGATTTAAAGTATTAAGATGTTTGAAAAAAGTTTTTTTTTTTTTTTTTTTTTTTTTTTTTTTTTTTTTTTTTTTTTTTTTGTTTTCAAAAAACAAAGGTTATTAAGGAATATTAACTTCTATGTTATATGTATCTTTTAAAATATCACAATTAGAAAATTATTCAAAGACGAGAACAATACAACGGTTTCAAGAACATCTAATATTCAGTTCAAAGCACTTTACTAGTTCAAAATTGAATACTAAATTATAGACTATAATCCAAACTTATGCTAACAGGGATGATTAATAGCAGCACAACATTGCAAACAGAATTATGCTTTACCAATTAAGTGTACAAATAAAACCTTATTAAATTCAAGACCTTTAGGCCATTTTTGGCTTCTCTGCTAGATGTTAAATTGGATATCACTGTAAGTTTAAGTGTGAACAGAATTAATTGCAATTTTAAAAAAAAATAACATAATTGAGTGTAGTTGAGTACTCGTTAATAAATGAGGCGGATTATTTATGTAATAAATTCAGAAAAGTGCACAACTGGTACATGTCCTTATTTAGGGAAGTGATCGCTTAGTTTCATTATTGATATCCATAATATGAGACAATACAATTGAATATCATTATCTTAAGGGAGTTGCTTCCTGATAGGGAGGTCGAGAGTAGCCTTATTCGGAAAAAAAGAAAGAAAATGTTTCTTTGCCACTCCGGAACTTTGAAGCGAAAGTTGCAGGTGAGAGTTTAAAAACCGAGGCCCGGTGTAACGGCAGACGTTGGCACTATCAAGACTCCTAGCTGCTTGAGGGTCCTGAGTGCCGAGCAAAGGTATTTGAAAACATTTGAATCCTTATACCGAAATATAGTGACGAGTCTTTATGAATAAAATTTTCTCAGATTGGACGTAAAACAACATTTATCAATAAATTAATCTTTGATTTTTTACAGACATTCTTACCTTTTATCTCAAATTATAATCATGGTCACATCGAATTTAAAATATCAGATATGTCTTAATGTTCATCAAAGCGCCATGTTGTGTCAGATCACTTTGATATCCATTATTGGTTAGGTTGATATCCTCAACAAAAACGAATGAGGCAAAGGGTCTTTAAAAATTAGTTCACATCTCTCTAAGACATGTGTTTACCAATCTAATATCTTCACAAAAATTATGTGCACGAGACACCAGGGGTTCATTTTAGTTTTTAAGTTTTTCAGGCTATTTTTAGTAACATTTCAAGAAGGGTTAAACTACTGTAGATCACTAAATTTTTGCGACACATTAATTTTGCGAGATTGTCATCGACTCTTTATTAGCAAGACATAATTTTCACGAATTTTAGTTTTTCCTCTATGTAATCATAAGGAATACTTTAAAACGCGAGAATGAAATTTTTGCGAGCTCAATGTCTCGGGTAATTACTCGAAAATTATGTTTTCGCGAATAAAATGTGATTTACAGTACCTGGTTCATTACCTGCTTCGACTTTTTTTTAATTATGGCATTTTCGAATATAATTTATTTAACGCTTGTTTTTAAAGGCTACAAAATCATGATGTAAATTTTATCAAAGATTTTTTGAAACCTATATTTAAAATAATATCACAAATATAAATGCTTTCATCTTAATAGTATATTATCTCTATAATTTCTGTTAAAAATGTTTGAGTGCTAAGAGATAAACAGTAACATCTATTTTGTTACCACTTAATTAACTGCAAGTATGATTGATGTCTCTATATTTACATGTACTTTTAATATTATGGATTTACTATCTGAAGATATATAGGTTGCATAAAACGATCAGATAGTATTAAAAAGAATTTCGTTAATCTTAAATACGTACGATAAAATTTATAAAATATTTTTCCAGGCCTGATATTGAAGGTCATTGTCTAAGATATCAAACTTAACTTTTTTTCGAAAAATCCGTGTGAAAAAATGTTTAAATATAGTGTCATCTTATTCTATTGCTTGGACATCTTTCGAAAGTTCTCCAGTCCTTGTCTCTTTGACGGACAATTCATAAGACACATTTCTTTAGAAAACACCCATCCAATCGGTGGACAAGAATTCTACTCAAAATCTATCAAAAACAGGAGTCGAGCAGAATGTGCCATGCAATGTCTTCAGCTTAGGTCATCATGTGTCGGACTTGTGTATAGCGAAATGCGCTCCGTTTGTTATCTTTTGAAATCTGGTTTTAATGAAAAAGTGTTAGACGTACAGGCAAAGTCATCTTCTTGGGAGTACTGGTTCAAATATTATGGTACAGGTAAGTTACTTGCACCCGTGTCAGGTTTGTTTATATGACAATGTTTGTTTGCAGAATTTACGTCTATAGAAAAATTCACATATATAGAGACGCCAACACTTTTCGGGGGAGGATTGCAAAGAATGAGTGCACTAAATTCCGTCGTCTTGCACCTTTTCACTTACCCAGTTTAAGTGAAACATTACATATAAAATTCCTGAAATTCCGGAAATTTGAACGGGACCACTTTGGAATCTGAGGTATCCGCAAATAGGCGGAGAAATTTTAATCGCATGATTGTGAAATGTAAATATGTTAGCAAATTAGATATTTTAGCACTACGAATTTAATGGAGAAGAGACAGAGATCATGTGATTTTACGGTGCAAAATTAATAACTGATTCTAATATTTAGCGATGGGGTAAATGCGTAGCCCTGAAGACCATAATACAGAGGCAACATAAGCCTGAACATGTAATTACTAATTACAATGTCAATACCATAATTCTTTCAAAACACCCCTAATTAAGGTCAGACGACACGTTCCTCAAAGAGTATGTTTTGTATCTCTTGGCATTATATCAACAACATTCCAATTCCCCATTCACTTCTGATTTCTATATCGTTTTCAAATTTTTTTTAAATATTAGTAAACAAAAAAATGTGATATAGGCCATTTAGAAGATAACTGATAAGGTTTATATTAGAGTTATGTAAGAAATATGACTTGTGGTATCTTGTCCAAATGCTTGGTAAGCTTTAAGGTACCTTATTTTTTTGTGAGGAAACTTGTTTAAGTACCTATACTTCAATGACAAATTCTTAGGAAAAATTATATATTTTTGATGAAGGTGTCGTCTGACCTTGAATGCAAAAAGAGTCATTTTATTTTCAAACCCTATTAAAATTTGCAAAGAAATCTCCCATAGTTTGAAGTTGGAAGTACGATAAATAAAGTCATAACAGAATTTTAAACACAATGAAATATATGGAAAGCCGTAGGGTACCCCCACATTATTATTATTTTTTCCTATATAATTATACCAAAAATAATTATGTCATCCAAACTTGCTTTTTACAACATTATTATTATTTTCCTGCAAAAATTATAATCTTGTCTGTTAAAAGTGTACACATTATTATTATTGTGTCCTACAATTATAATGATTCACTTCACAATAATTAATCTTGCCAGTCAATATGTAGACACATTATTATAATTTTTCGCCTCATGATTATAATCTTGTCAGTCGATGTGTACACATTATTATTATTTTGTCCTACAATTATAATGATCCAAACTTTACAATAATAATTTTGCCAGTCAATGTGGACACATTATTATAATTTTTCGCCTCATGATTATAATCTTGTCAGTCGATGTTTAAAAACATTATTTTTATTTCACCTCAAAATTATAATAATAATTCTTACTTTTAACAATTATAATCATGTTTGCCCAAGCGAACACATTATTTTTATTTCGCTTCAATTTCATGCCAATTTTATTCCACATCGATCATACAATTATAATCTGTCTTACTCCAACAATAATAATCGCGACCAAAAAATTTGCAACATTATTATTATTTAGACGCTTGAAATCAAACGTTTCTGTGATTTTGATGTACTGAACAATTATAATCTTGTCAGATTTTCTTTGGGAAAGATTATTATTATTTGGACGCTTGAAAAAGTAAACGTTTGTCTGCCGAAGACAATCACGTGGTTTAAGGCCATGTGCTTCCCTAGTATCAACAGTGCCGAGGACGGCGCCAGTGAAAGGCAGGCGGTTTGCCGGTAAGTAAAGATGATTTTGTTATATTAATGTACAAGGAAGTGAATTCCATTCATTCGATAAAGGAAATGTCACAGAAATCAGCTGTCAGTATGCTGTTATTAAACGACAGCTTCGGAAGAACTAGTTCGAATTATCTCTGTACTTTTGTATAGGAGATTGCATCAATGCATGCCATTGCATTGTGAATTAATGTTCCATATGTAGATAAAGTGGCGTTAATTTGAATGATATAGTGTATATATTTACTAACAGATATTTTTTAGTTTACTAATAGCTTGTACTTTACAGTTTTAACTTGAATTTTCTCTGAAGTAAGTTATTTATATTGAGATCTATTGTTATTTACATTGCGACTTGGGTCAGTTGAGTTGCCCATATAAGACTGTTTGCTCTACAGTTGCAAAGTTAAGAGTTGATCCTTATGTCGTGGGTTCGATTCCCATTGTGGGACATGGAGACCAGTCCTTCATATGCAATTTACTATATACAATGAATGCACAATATTGATGGAGCTGAAAAGATTTGTCTGTACTCTGCACCCAGTAAAAGACAAAGTGTGCGATGATAGGTACACGTCACAGCAGGTGTGTGACATATACCATGTGATCAGAGGTAGCAGGGCAATCCGTGGCTAGCACTTCCAGGACTACTACATTCAGATAAAATGGTATAAACCGAGGTCCTGTATCACAGTAGGTACTGGCACAAAAAAGGCCCCTCACTGCTCAATGGCCAATTTGGCCATAATTGCTGAGTATAGAATAGATTTAAAGCTCTCCACCAGCAAATGGTGGCGTCTCCATATGAATGAAAAATTCTTGAGAGGGACATTAAACAACATAAAAACAAACAAAAAACATTAAGGCCAAGCTTAAAAAATTTTTGTTTGCAGTTGCCGACCTATAATTTTTAGTCTGGGTAGGTAGGTAGGCAATATATATATATTTTTTTAAATTGTTTCCAGATTTTTGTTAGATAACATAAAATAGAGTTTTTCACAGGCCTACTATACATGAATAAGCTGCACTCTTGGTATAATGTCAGATTGATGAAGATTAAAATTGAAAATGAAACAGTTTTAATATCCTGAAAAATTGGAGAAAAAAAAAATTTCAAAATGGCTAAAAAAAGTTTGGGTCGGGTGCATTTTCAGTGGGTCAGTCGGCAACTGCAAACAAACAATATTTTATTTTAGGCCTAAGTTAAAAGTCTGACTATTGATAAATTGTCTTGATTGGCTGATTTTATCTATGATTGGATGAAAACAATTTTTATGAAATAACTGTAATGTTGCAGATTATGCACAAGTTGAAGAAAGGAGATGCTGTGGGATGGTAAAAAAAGTTCCAGATAATGGACAACCTTTTCCATTTATTTTAAAGGGGTATGAACATTGCATATTTACTGTAAAATCACAAATTTTCGTGGAGGTTTAATTTTCGTTGTTTTTGAGGTGTGGAGAGACCCACAAATTCATGTCCACCACAAAATGTAAAGTGTTACATATAAAACTACTCAACAATTCTTCAGACACAAAATCAAATTCCCAGGATCCAAATTTTTTTCTGAAACCATGAAAGTTTGAACACACGAAAATATGTGATTTTACAGTAAGTATGTTCACCTCTGGGTCAATCTAATTAAAGTTAAATGTTAAATCTGCTCACATACTTGCTACTCTAACATCTAACAATATCACATGGAGGGTCACATTTAAGGTCAAATTCGTAACAACTGTAGACTTATTCCTTTGAACAAATATTCAATGATTTTGCAGGCAACAATTTGATTGGATGATAGAATCTGACCTCTGACTTGACCCTCTGTGAGATGTTGTTACTGGATATTAGTGTAGCAAGTATGCGAGCGGATCTAATGCCTCTGGGTGGTTTTTTTTTAAATTCACAGCTTTTAAGAGTTATATAGATAATAGATTCTAAATTTGAGAATTTCTACATTTTTTACTCAATCATCTGTCACCATGAGAAATACAAATTATGCTCTAGTTTTTAAAGAATTATTTGCTCATTTAATTTCAGGAGCAACAAAGAGTCTTGACTTTTATAGGGGTGCAGATTTTAAAGAAAGAAAACTGTGTTGTAAAGAAAGAAGATTTTCCATCAAATAATGGTGGATGACAAAGGTAAAGAGGACAGTAATGATTAGAAAGAATTAATTATTTAACACAGGGGCAGATTTTTTGTTGCAGTTTGTAAATGCTATTCAAAATGTTTAGCATAAATTTTTATTAAAATATCATGATGGATGTTCATGCAACTAAAAGCTCTTATCAATGTTTATAGTTTAAGCATATGAAGATTAATCAAAGTCTCTTGAATAGTTTCTTTAAAACTAAGCTTTACTCACTAATTTAAAGAAAGGTCAAGGTCAAAAGAAAGGTCAAATAAAATAATGATTATGAAATTGAATAGATTCCATCAGTATGTATCTGGCACTATCTGCATATATATAAGGTTCGATAAAAATATCTGAAACAACTCTTGAAACCGAACTTTACATAATTTAACAAAAATTAATGTCAAGGTCAGAAATAAGAAACTCTTATTAATAAAATATATGTATCAGCATATGAAGTTCAAAGTGTGATGGAAGGACAGTAGGACATGTTATTAAGATTAAGTAAACCTCATTACAAATGTTTATGCTAAGGTGAAGCCACAATATTAGGTCATTTTTCATTGAAAAAAGGAACATTTTTTAAAATTCTGTGGAACACTAGAACCAATTGACCTAGGTGAGCATTGTGGCCCATGGGCCTCTAGTTATGTGTTATTTAATTCATCATGAATCTGGTGGTATAATGATTTTTTATATTTCAGTTCTTCCTATGAATGATGTCATAACCCACTTTGAAAAAAAAGTTTGTTGGAGAGAAAAGGATCTGAAGAGGGAGAAAGAATTGTTTATATTCAGATGGATTTATAGACTGTTAGACCTTTTGCTGTCACTTAATTCTGTACTATTAGTTCTGCAACACTGAGCCTATAAGCTTTTGACTTGACGGTTTATCTTATTTGAGAGAGCATAGTCCATTTTTTAGGCATTTCAAGATTAACAATGCAGAATATGTACATATGTAATGGCAGGTAAAAATCCCACACAAACAGGACACTGATAAGACTGGAATTTAGAGATATTTCATTTCTCTCTTGTGTGAATTAAAAAAAATTAATGCCAGAAACAATATAATAAATTAATAACTTAGTCTTGTTTTGTGCTTATACTTTTATGCCCCCATAAATGAAGTTTGGAGGGTATACAGCAAAACTCGCTTAGTACGAACACGGATATTGCGAATTTACGGATAAAGCGGAGTCATCTTGGATCCCCAGCTATATAAATTTAATGAATTTCTTGTATGATTATAACGAATTACGGATATAGCGAAGTAATTTCATAGGTCCCTGTGACTTCGTTATAATGGAGTTTTGCTGTATAGTTTTTGTCATGTCCATCTGTCTGTCTGTTTATCTGCAAAAGCTTTAACCTTGCCTATACCTTTTGATTTTATTAGTGGAGCTATGACTTTCATATTTCACATATGTATTCTTTGTATTAAGACCTTTCGTTGGAAACCACCAACTTTGACCTTTTGACCTTGGAGATTTACATACTAATAAAAACAACGCAAAGATTAAACTTTTCTCAAATGCAAATTGAATTAATTGGTACCAAAAGTAAGGTATTCTCACTGGAAAACAATTGTGAAATTTGAAAGTAGTCCAATGTAAAAGTACTTTCAATAAGTACAAATATTTCCTAGGTCAAAAGGTCAAGGTAATTGATATCAAATGAAAGGTCTTGCCACATAGGATACTTATGTAGAGTATGGAAGCCCTAGCTCTAACCATTCAGAAGTTATAGCCAAGGTTGAAAATTTTTGAAAGTAGGTCAAACTTTAAGGTCAAGGTCAAAGTTCTTGTTTTCAAATGAAAGGTCTTGTCACAAGGATTAAATACGTAAAGTATGGAAGCACCAGCCCTAACCCTTTAAAAGTTATGGTCAAGGATTGCTTTTTTAAAGTAGGTCAAACTTAAAGGTTAAAGTCAAAGGGTCAAAATGCTTGGTATCCAATGAAAGATCTTCTCACAAGGAGTACGTATATGAGGTATGAAAGCCCTGTCCCTTACCATTCAAAAGTTATAGCCAAGGCTAAAGTTTTTTTTCACAGGTACGGAAATATACAAGGTCAAAGGGTCAAGGTTCCAGGTATCCAATGAAAGGTTTTTTGACAAAAATACATATGTAAAGTATAAATGTCCTGGTATCTACTGTTAAAAAAATATGGCCAAAGTAAAAGTTAAAAATTTTCATGTAAAAGTGGGTCAAACTCCAAGGTCAAAAGGTCACATTTGGTGGTACCCAAAGAAAGGTCTTGTCACAAGAAATACACGTGAAATATGAAAGTTATGGCTCTACCAAATCAAAGTTATGGGCAAGGTTAAAGTTTTTGCGGACAAACAGACAGACGGACACGACAAATACTATATACCCCCAAAACTTCGTAAAAAACTTTAACATTGGAAATAACTTTTGAATTGCAAGGGGTAGAGCTTTCATACTTCACACATGTAATCTTTATGAGAAGACCCTTCACTGGATACCAAGAGCTTTGACTTTGACCTTGGAGTTTGACCTGCTTTAAAAAAACAAACCTTGACAAAATATATTAAAGGGTACAAGCTATTGCTTTCATACTTTAGTTTTTTAATCCTTGTGACAAGACCTATCATTTGATACCTAGACCTTTGACCTTGACCTCAGAGTTTGACTTATTTTTTAAAAAGATGTAACCAATTAAATTTTTAAACGGTTAGGGCTAGAGCTTCAATACTTCACATGTGTACTTTGTGGCAGGATCATTTATTGGATACCAATAACTTTGACCTTGGAGATTTCCTGACTTGTGAAAAAACTTGAACCTTAGCAATAACTAATAAATGGTAATAGGGCTAGGGATTCTATACTTCACATATTTATTTTCTGTGGCAAGTCCTTTTATTGGATACCAAAACCTTGACCTTTTGACCTTGACATTCCAGGACTTATGAAAAAACATTAACCTTGGCAATAACTTTTGAAGAGTAAGGGCTAGGGCTTTTATACTTCCCATATGTAATTTTTGTAACAAGACCTTTCATTCAATACCAATAACCTTGAGCTTCTGACCTTGATCTTGAAGATTTATGTACTTATGAAATTTTTTTTTGCCTGGTCATAACTTGGGAACAGATGTTGATAGGGTTTTCATGTTTCACAATTGTATTTCCAGTTTGGAGACCCTACTTTGGGTAACAATATATTAAATTTGCATTTAAGAGAAGCTTAATTTTCACTATGTTGCCATACCGGGGCATCAGTGTTTCACAAACACATCTTGTTTGGAAATCTACTTGCATTCAAATTTTTTTAATACTAGATTTGAGTGTGAATTCCCTCTCAAGGTCAAGTACATGTATATGAATGTACTGTGTAACTCATTAAAAGTCATGTGTATACAGTTTACATATTTACAGACATAAATATGAAGCCCACTATTTTAAGTACACATACAGTATATAGGCCATATAGTAGCTCCCATATTTTGAACATGTATTTCCAATGTTGGTGAACAATATTTGGGTCTACAATTATCACATGTATATGACAGAGCTCCAACTTTTCCAACATGCCTTCCATTATATGTTTGTCATTCAAGTCCAAAAGAACACCAGAAAAAATCACTATTTAATATCCATTCAATAACACATCATTACCAGACAACTTAAATAAAATGTGCAAATTACTTTCAGGAATATTTTTTTTAAATCTCATTGCAAAATATTCAAATAGAAAATGCCTCAATATTTTGGTAAATATATATAATATACAGATTTACAAGAGGCTCAGGGACCAACTGGTTCACCTATGCAATGTGGCTAAGAAAAAAGCAAAAATCAGATTAGTATTGAAAAACTTAAATGCATAAATGGTCCTGACATACCCCTAAAAGGGAGGGGTATGATTTGACAAAATTGAACGTACACTAAATAAGGATGTTTATATATTTTTGACTGTGGCCTTTTTCCCTAAAAGTTTGAACTCTCAGTGTGGCCCCACTCTACATCCAGGGGGTCATGATATGTACAAACTTGAATCTACCCTATCTGACAATGATACCACATGAGTATTCACCTTTCTTGGCCCAATGGTTAAATAGAGTATCAAATGTAAATATTTCAATAATGAAAATGTATCAAAAATGCATCATTTCAAATGAAGTGTTAAATAATGTTAAAAAGACAAAGTTCATGGAACAGGAACAACACATGCAATCTTTCATCAAGAATACTCTGAAATTTGACAAGACTCTTTTTTCTTCCAAGTTATTCACATTGCACATTTTTGTCCAGACCGGCACACTCTTCTAAGGAGATTTCTCTGATATATTTATCATGGCTGTGTTTTCCTTATCATCCAACTGCCAGATTTTCGTCCATAGGTCTAAAACTTATGATGTGCTCAAAGTCTATCAGGGTGAAGTTCAAACACCAACATAAAATTTATGGTTCCTGAACCCTGAAAAATAACATTAAAAACACAAGAGTCTTTATAATTATCACTGACACACATAATCATGGGAAAACTTGGTAGGGTAGAGCAGTTTTTTCATGATACGTATGACAAGTGGAGGGCTCCCAATGTGACAGCAATCTGGGTTTTTCTTGTGTGAACAGACTTGGCATAAAATTCTTACATGAATAAAAAATGTACATTTGCAAGAGTTGTTTCCCTTTATCAAAAAAAAAAACCCTCCCTATTTTCTCACAATATCCTTTGTAACTTGCATGAATTTAAAAAAAATATTTAGACTTCTTTTGACAATTTCATAACGGCAAAGTATGGGGCGACAAAAAAGCCCTTGCAAAATGAACATACACTAGGATATTTTGCACAGAAATGACAAAGGTCAAATAAAGACCCATGGGTCATATTGCTCACCTTAGCTCTTTGGCTTTCAGTATTGAAAAGTAATAATTCCTACTGGGCCCAAACTAATCCTAAGGGGAGGGGAAGCAGGCATGATTTGAACAAGCTTAAATCTATACCAACTGATGATGCTTTCTATTTCTTTGACTAATCATGGCCTTAGAAGATTTCTAATGATCTTTCCTTTGTATTTTTGTGTAAAACTTTGATTTCCATTGTGGCCCCATCCTTAACCTGGGGAGATCATTATGTACGATAAACAGATGCCAGACACTTCTTAGTCGGAAAAGTTTACTTGAGCCTTATGCCCTTTTCACATGGAGAGTTTAATTCACAGTAAATTAATGAGAAGTAAAATAATGCGTATTTAATTGTGTTCACACGACAGCTAAAGCAAAGTAAACTTATGCAAATCAAAATTTTATTTCTACATTAGGGAGATCAGCAATGTTATTATGACGTCATTTGTTATTCACATCATGTGTACCGCGCAGATTCAATTGACATAAAAATCATAGTGTTTTTTATACAATTTAGTGATTAACATATTTTTCCTTTATTTTTCCTTAAAACCTAGCACTGATATCTAAATCTAACTATTGACATGGGGCTTATGCCTTAATTCAGGCCTTACGCATGAGTCAAAATTTAATTTGAATTAGCTTCGCTTAGCGTTCACACGGAGCTAATGCGAAGTAATTTAATGCGCAGTTAATTAATTCAAATTAAACTTTTTCACATAAAACTTTCCGTGTGAATGATGTTCAAATTTAATTTACAGTAACTTACATTTGATTAAACAATGAAATGCTTTCTTTGTTTGTTATTTAAACAATAAAATGCTTTCTTTGTTTGTTATTACTGGAATGAAAGGAAGCAGCTGTTGCAGAAAAAATACATAACCCGCGTAAGCGGGTTATGTAAATTTTTTCTGCAATAGCTGCGACCATTCATTCCAGTAATAACAAACAAAGAAAGACATTTTTTTGTTTATATTTATATCTGTTTAAATAATCAGTTAAAGTAGGATTAAAAAGATTAATTATTGTATTAATGATGCGAACGTCTTTATATGTTTCGTTGATGGAACAGCCACTGATTAAGAAATCTGTACAGGCGACATGCCTACTGTAGTTTATGCAGTGATGAACGCAATGGGGTTTCTTAAGAAAGAAAGGAGAAAATATTCAGTGGATGTAAATATTTCGAATTAAACTCTCTGTGTGAACAGGGCATTAGACTCAGGTAAGCTAAATTGCAAATAATTATTTATAAAGTAGATGACTGTTCTAAACATACCAATATATTTCTGCAGAATGAATAAAAATATAAATCTCAATGTAAAACTTTCTGAGTATCCATTACATTTTCTTAAACCCCCTACCCCCCAGGATAAATCTGCCACTGTTATAAATATATAATTCCTTAATTCTTTCTAACCACTTTTGTTCTTTTTACCTCTGTGTCATCTGCAATCTTTTTCTTTCTTTATAACACTGTTTTCTTTCTTTAAAACCTGCATGCCTCTAAAAATCAAGACTCTTTGTTGCTCCTAAAATTAAATGTAGTCATGTGCAAATAATTCTTTAAAAACTAAAGCATATTTTCTATTTCTCATGGTGACTGAAGATTGAACAAAAAATGTAGAATTTCAATATTTTCTGAAATGTTTCATATTAAGAATTTGTCAATTGACTCTTTTAATGGCAGCTGTGACTTGAAAAACAGAATATTGAAAATTGTTTTTTTTATCATTGAGCAGGTGAGCTAAAAACAAATCCAATACATGAGTTATTCCTGGTTGTGTTTATATACTAAGTGATTTATTGTGCAGTTTATTGAACACACCCAGTAAATTTTAACAATAACATCGCTCTTGATAACAAACATAGGGTCGCCCATTTGGAGCAGTGGTTAAAGCTTTTGCTCTTAGAGTTGCAGAGAAAGGAGTTGATCATTATCTTTTGGGTTCAAATCCCACTTTGGGATGTGGAGACAGGTCTTTTGGACGAAACCATATAAATCAAGGTCCCATGTCACAGTAGGTGCTGGCACAAAAAAGATCCCTCACTGTTCAATAGCCCTGAGTGCCGAGTATTAGTCAAAACTTGAAGCTCTCTACTTACAGGTGGTGGTGTCTCCATATGAGTGAAAAAGTCTCGACAGGGACGTTAAACCATGCACGGATCTAGAGGGGGGAGGGAGGACCCCCCATGGAATTTGCAAAGTTTTCAAATTTATATACTAAAGCAAGAAAAAAGCTACCTTGGACTCTCCCTCGGAAAACGAAGAACTCCCTGGTAAATGCGAATTTTTGTTAAATTGGTATGTAAATATGAAAATTCCAAAGATAGAAGTCTTCAACTACCCCCCCCCCCCCCAACACAAAATAGGTTTTTGAAGTTTGGGCGAGTCTACATGTTACATGGACCCCCCCCCCCCCGGAGAATGTCTATCTGTGCCTGTGTTAAACAACAAACATGCATAGAAGTTTGCAGTCATATTAAGAGAAAAGTTTTGGTCCAATAATAGATAACTTAATAAAATCAGGAAATCAAGACAAATCAATATATGAAATCATCAATAGTCGTTTATCAGAGTTTCTAATAACAGTAAGAATCAACCGACATTCAACGTAAATGGCTTATTGCAGAGAAAATTCAAGCTAATCTGTAAAATACAAGCATATACTGTTCGTAAAGATATATCATTCAACTTTACGCCACTTTATCTGGATTTGGAACATAAATTCACAATGCAATGGCATGCATTGATGCAATCTCAATCTCCTATACAAAAGTACAGAGATAATTCGAACTAGTTCTTCCGAAGCTGTCGTTTAATAACAGCATACTGACAGCTGATTTCTGTGACATTTCCTTTATCGAATGAATGGAATTCACTTCCTTGTACATTAATATAACAAAATCATCTTTACTTACCGGCAAACCGCCTGCCTTTTACTGGCGCCGTCCTCGGCACTGTTGATACTAGGGAAGCACATGGCCTTAAACCACGTGATTGTCTTCGGCAGACAAACGTTTACTTTTTCAAGCGTCCAAATAATAATAATCTTTCCCAAAGAAAATCTGACAAGATTATAATTGTTCAGTACATCAAAATCACAGAAACGTTTGATTTCAAGCGTCTAAATAATAATAATGATGCAAATTTTTTGGTCGCGATTATTATTGTTGGAGTGAGACAGATTATAATTGTATGATCGATGTGGAATAAAATTGGCATGAAATTGAAGCGAAATAAAAATAATGTGTTCGCTTGGGCAAACATGATTATAATTGTTAAAAGTAAGAATAATTATTATAATTTTGAGGTGAAATAAAAATAATGTTTTTAAACATCGACTGACAAGATTATAATCATGAGGCGAAAAATTATAATAATGTGTCCACATTGACTGGCAAAATTATTATTGTAAAGTTTGGATCATTATAATTGTAGGACAAAATAACAATAATGTGTACACATCGACTGACAAGATTATAATCATGAGGCGAAAAATTATAATAATGTGTCTACATATTGACTGGCAAGATTAATTATTGTGAAGTGAATCATTATAATTGTAGGACACAATAATAATAATGTGTACACTTTTAACAGACAAGATTATAATTTTTGCAGGAAAATAATAATAATGTTGTAAAAAGCAAGTTTGGATGACATAATTATTTTTGGTATAATTATATAGGAAAAAATAATAATAATGTGGGGGTACCCTACGGCTTTCCATAGAGCAGCAACTTGGCCAACGTTGTTCTTTGGATATGTAGAAGTTTAAATTAAAATACATATTCTGTGCAAATGAGACCGATGGCCAAATTGCGGTTCGATGTAAACAATCTCGTTGAAAACTAGTATATATATGAATAACAATAGAAGTATGACAAAACTGTAAGATTCCCGTCGCAAAAGCTAGTGTCGTATGGCATTATCTTATAATTTCATGTAATATAATATACCAAAACCTCCTCTTAAGACATTGTTTAATACCTATTAAACATAAATTTAATGAATTTTGGAAATTCATTTTCCGCAAAACATCGTGATCCAACTCTCATAGCTTAAGTGCAGCTATTCTTCTTTAATCCTGTGCTCGACATTCAGAGCCATTGCGAAATGAGGTATATCTATAAAATGTTAAGATCCTTCAATTATGATCGATTTGATTAAACATTCTTTTAAGAAAATAAACTTTTCTGGTTATTAGTCATTCAAAACTACAGAGGTTGGTCTGCATAAGCAAAAGGATATGATGTATATATTTACTTTTTTTTAATGTAAGTACGTATGGAAAGCCGTAGGGTACCCCTACATTATTATTATTTTTTCCTATATAATATACCAAAAATAATTATCTCATCCAAACTTGCTTTTTACAACATTATTATTATTTTCCTGCAACAATTATAATCTTGTCTGTTAAATGTGTATACATTATTATTATTTTGTCCTACAATTATAATGATTCACTTCACAATAATAATCTTGCCAGTCAATGTGGACACATTATTATAATTTTTCGCCTCATGATTATAATCTTGTCAGTCGATGTTTTAAAACATTATTTTTATTTCACCTCAAAATTATAATAATTATTCTTACTTTTAACAAGTATAATCTTGTTTGTCCAAGCGAACACATTATTTTTATTTCGCTTCAATTTCATAAGAATTTTATTCCACATCGATCATACAATTATAATCTGTCCTACTCCAACAATAATAATCGCGACCAAAAAAGTTGAAACATTATCATTATTTAGACGCTTGAAATCAAACGTTTGTGTGATTTTGATGTACAGAACAATTATAATCTTGACTTCAATTTTTGGGAAAGATTATTATTTGGACGCTTGAAAAAGTAAACGTTTGTCTGCCGAAGAAAATCACGTAGTTAAAGGCCATGTGCTTCCCAATGAACAGTGCCCAGTGCGCGGCCAGGGAAAGGCAGGCGGTTTGCCGGTAAGTAAAGATGATTTTGTTATATTAATGTACAAATAAGTGAATTCTATTCATTCGATAAAGGAAATGTCTCAGAAATCAGCTGTCAGTATGGTGTTATTGAACGACAGCTTCGGAAGAAGCCAGTTTGAATTATCTCTGTACTTTTGTATTGGAGAATGAGATTGAATCAATACATGCCATTGCATTGTGAATTTATGTTTCATATGTAGATTAAATGGTATATCTTTCAGAACAGTTTACTCGTATTTTACAGTTTAGCTTGAATTTTCTCTGCAGTAAGCCATTTACATTGAGTCTTACTGTTTGTCTTGATTTTCTGATTCTATTATTGGACCAAAACTTTTCTCTTAATATGACAGCAAACACCTATGTTTGTTTGTTGTTTAACACAGGCATGGATCCAGACATTTTCCCGTAAACTCACCCAAACTTCAAAAACCTATTTCGTGTTGGGTGGGTGGGTAGGGGTGGGGGCGGGTGGGTGGGTAGTTGATGACTTCTAATGCTCTAATGCTTCAAACCTTTGAATTTTCAGTCCAATTTTACACAAATTCGCATTTACCAGGGAGTTCTGCATTTTCTGAGGGGGGGGGGGAGGGGTCCTAAGTAACTCTTTTCTTGCTTTAGTACAGGTGACTCTCGATGGCTCAAACTCCGATCTCTCGAAGTTCTCGATCTCTCGAAGTGAACCTCCGGTCTCGTTTTTTTCTTCTATATAACTAAGCAAATTTACTCCTGATCTCTCGAACTTCTATCTCTCGAAGTTCTCTCTCGAACCAAAACCTGGGTCCCGTTACACATATTTCATTGAATTTTACTCTCTATCTCTCGAAGTTTTGATTGCGTGTGTATGTACAAGCCAATCAAGCGTAAAATTGATGCAGCCTAAACTTACCTGGAAAACAGTGAACGCCTGGGGCTTGGCATAGAGGTGTTAATTGGGTGTTTACGTAGATGACACTTCACCTTTGGGTAGTCCGAGTGTTGATATAATTAATTGATTATTATTGGTAAATTATAAACTGTTTTTTAAATTCACAACTTATTTTGACTTGAAAACGAGACGACAATTTTTAGAAAATAATTTATAGTCAAATCGATAAGTTCCCATACGCTATGAACTTTTATTACCGTCGACATAATCCCAGTATGGTAAATATTGCACAAGAAATTCCTTTCTGAAGTACTAAATACCGATTAAGAAAAATTTTGTGAACATTGGTGAACAGGTGAAGGACCCGATCAAGCCACGGAATAGTCAAACCTACAATTGCTATTCGGATTTCATGTAATTATTAAATAAGAACAAATAAGTATTGAAACTTTAAGAATTCGTTTTATTTAGTCGAAGTACGATCATTGTTGTTGATATCAAGTAAATATTACCTGTAAAATACGATAGAAAACGTGCAATGACTTTATTTACATATACTTCCGGTATTTATAAAAGTAGAACTTCGATGAACGGAACTGAGAATTCCGGTTTTATTTACTTTCTATCTCTCGAACCCTTCGATCTTTCGAACTTTTCTTGCGGTCCCTTGAACTTCGAGAGATCGAGAGTCACCTGTATATAAATTTGATAACCTTGCAAATTCCTTGAGGGGATCTTCCCTCCCCTCTCTAGATCCGTGCATGGTTTAACGACCCTGTCGAGACTTTTTCACTCATACGGAGACGCCACCACTTATCAGTGGAGAGCTGCAAGTTTTAACTAATACTGAGGGCCATTGAACAATGAGGGATCAGCACCTTCTGTGACATGGGGCCTTGATTTATACAGTTTCATCCTAAAGACCTGACTCCATGTCCCACAGTGGGATTCGAACCCAAAACAAAGGATCAACTCCTTTCTCTGCAACTCTAAGAGCAAACACTCTGACTTCTGCTCCACATGGGCGACCCTATGTTTGTTATCAAGAGCGATGTTATTGTTAAATTTTACAATTTACTGGGTATATTCAAATAACTACCAATAAACTGCACCATTAATCACTAAACACAATCAGGAATCACTCTTGTGTTGGATTTGTTTTAAGCTAACCTGCTCAATGATTAAAAAAAAACAAACAATTTTCAATTCTCTGTTTTTAGCTCTACTGGTCAGAGACCAGAAGAGCCTATGCGATAGTAATGCGTCCGTCGTCCGTCCGTCCGTCCGTCTGTCTGTCTGTCCGTCTGTCTGTAAACAATTTTTCAAAATGCTACTCCTCCTACAGTTTTGGTCTGATTTCAATATAACTTGGCACACAAGTAGACTACACTAAGGTACATAATTCTATGTATCAGTTTTTCACTTCAATGAATGGTGTTGCCATGGTTACTAAATGTAGAAATTTCTGTTAAATACTCTCAAAATGCTACTCCAAATACAGTTTTAGTCTGATTATAATATAATGTGGAATGCAAGTAGACTACATTAAGAACATAAAGAGACTTAATCAAGGATCATTATTCTATTTATTGCTGAAAAGTTTCAACTTCCAACTGCTTAAGTACTTTTCTCTTCCTATGCTATAAGTACAAACCAGTAGAGCTTCAGTCTCGACAGAGACTTCTGGTTCAATTCACGGCCATTAAAAGAGTCAGTTGACAAATATTAAATATGAAACATGTCAAAATTTCTGGAATTCTACATTTTTTTGTTCAATCATCAGTCACCATGAGAAATAGAAAGTATGCTGTAGTTTTTTTAAAGAATTATTTGCACATGTACTTTTAATTTTAGGAGCAGCAAATTAAAGTCTTGATTTTTAGAGGCATGCAGGTTTTTAAGAAAGAAAACAGTGTTGTAAAGAAAGAAAAAGATTTTCAACTCAAAGAACTGCAGATGACACAGAGGTAAAAAGAACATTAATGGTAAGAAAAAATTAGGAAATTGTATATATTTATTAATGTAAAACTTTCCAAGTACCTGTTACATTTTCTTAACCCCCTTCCCCCCATGGATAAATCTGCCACTGGTATTATTTAGAGTACGAGTTTCCTACTGTATCTGAGATACAGGGCGTGGCTTGAGGCGAGAGCGATAGCTCGAGCCGGGCCCCGCCCTGTATCTCCGATACAGTAGGAAACGAGTATTCTAAATGACTTGTCACATGACCTTTCTCATGACCTCACTAATTTACATGCGTATTTGGGTACATATCACTCGACCAATCAGATGATTTTGCAGAAAGTTGATTTAGTATCCCATTTTAAGCATTCGCAACTGAAATGCCGAGTGAGGTGGACGTGCAGGTATTTATCATTTTAAAATAATTATTTAGGGGATGCATAATGTAATTTGTTCTAAAAAAAAATTAATTTAGATTTCATTACGTAGTGGTTTTTTTTTCTCTTTTCAGCTTTTGCTGACATTTTTTTTAAGCCACGACTTAATTAATGCAAAACATTTTGATATATAAGAATCATGCAGAATATTATTGAAACAAAAATGCTTCGTGGAGATGAAAGGACGGGGACCCACCCATATTTAACTTCATGTTTTTAATAAAATGTAGTGAAACCAAAGGGGATCCGAGCAATCACTGAGCCCCCCCCCCTCCACCCTCCTTGATTTTTTTTTTCGCTTTCGTAAATGATTTTTGGTAAACTTGTATACATACGCTTTTTAATTTATCAACAAGTAACGATATCAAGCACATAGTGTCTTGGTTGGTTATAAATCTAACCCCACGAAATAAGATTTCCACTGATTTTTTTTTTTGGGGGGGGGGGGCAGGGGGGAGGGTGTTCAAAGTAATCAGTTGTGAACTGCCCCACTCCTTCTTTTCTTAAATTTTTGAATCCGACACTGATAAATTTACGTTGTAAAATTTTATTCTTAATTCACCTCAAATTTTTAGTAAATACTAACAGTGCTATCATGCGAATTGAACCATTTTGTGTCTGTCTATACAGATACAGCTTTCAGTCATGGCAAAAATATAACGTACTGTATCGTTGATATTTTGAAGATACAGTACAGTTTCTGCTCATTTGCATAAGAAACGCCCACAAAAAGTGTTCTGTATCGCAGTTACAGTATGCTTGACTTCAAAGAAAACCTCACCGGGTCATGTCACAATGAGATTTATATTTTTATTTAATTTATTCTGCAGAAATATATTGGTATGTTTAGAACAGAGAGTCATCTACTTTATAAATAATTATTTACAATTTAGCTTTCCTAACCTGAGTCTAATGCCCTGTTCACATTGAGAGTTTAATTCGAATAAAACCTAACTGCAAATTAAATTTGCACAGCATTCACATGGAGAATTTAATGCGAATAAGTTTAATTTGAATTAATTTACTTTGTATTAAATTACTTCGCATTAGCTCCGTGTGAACGCTAATCAAAGCTAATTCGAATTAAATTTTGACACATGCATAAGGCCTGAATTAAGTCACAGGCCGCATGTCAATAGTTAGATTTAGGTATTACAGTGAATTAAACTTTCCTTGTGAACAGGGCATAAGGCTCAAGTAAACTACAGGGCATAAGGCTCAAGTAAACTTTAACGATTAAGAAATGTCTTGTATTTGTTTATCATACATAATAGGGGATTCCCAGGGTTAGGATGGGGCCAAAATGGAAAAGTTTTACACAAGAATACAAAGAAAACATCATTAGAAATCTTCTAAGGCCATGATTAGTCAAAGAAATAGAAAGCATCATCGATTGGTGTAGATTTAAGCTTGTTCAAATCATGCCTGCTTCCCCTTCCTTTAAGATCAGTTTGGGCCCAGTATGAATTATTACTTTTCAACACTGAAAACCAAAGGGCTAAGGTGAGCAATGTGACCCATGGGTCTTTTATTTGACCTCCGTCACTTCTGTGCAAAATATCCTAGTGTTTGTTCATTTTGCAGGGTTTTTTTGTTGCCCCATACGTTGCCAGTAAAGATGCGAACTATAAAATTGTCAAAAAAATTGTCAAAAGAAGTTTTAATTAAATATTTTTTTTAAAATCCATGCAAGTTACAAAAGATATTGTGAGAAAATTTTGAGGGTTTTTTTTGATAAAGGGAAATATCTCTTGCAAATAGACATTTTTTTTATTCATGTAAGAATTTAATGCCAGGTCTGTTCACACAAGAAAAACCCTGTTTGCTGTCACATTGGGAGCCCTCCACTTGTCATACTTATCATGGTAATAATTTTCCATTCAATCAAGTTTTACCATGATTATGTGTCTCAACGATGATTATGAAAACTCTTATTGTGTTTTTAATGTTATTTTCAGGGTTTAGGAACCATAAATTCGATGTTGGAGTTTGAACTTCACCTTGATAGACTTTGAGCACATCATATTAAGTTTTAGACCTAAGGACGAAATCTTGCAGTTGGAAGATAAGGAAAACACAGCCGTGATAAATATCAGAGAAATCTCCTTAGAAGAGTGCGCCGTTCTGGACAAAAAGTTGCAATGTGAATAACTTGGAAGAAAGAAGAGTCTTGGCAAATTAGAGAATTCTTGATGAAAGATTGCATGTGTTGTTCCTGTTGTTCCATGAACTTTTTCCTTTTAAAATCATTTAACACTTCATTTAAAGTGATGCATTTTTGATACATTTTCATTATTGAAATATTTACATTTGATACTCTGTTTAACCAATGGGCCAAGATGTGGAATCGTTGTCCAATAGGGTAGATTCAAGTTTGTACAAATCATAACCCCCTGGGTGTAGAGTGGGGCCACTGAAAGTTCAAACTTTTAGGGAAAAAAAGGCCACAATCAAAACTATATAGGCATCCTTATTTAGTGTAGGTTCAATTTAGTCAAATAATACCCCTCCCTTTTAGGGATAGGTCAGGACCACTTAGGCCTAAAATAAAAATTAGTTTGTTTGCAGTTGCCTACCGACCCACTGAAAATGCACCCGACCCAAAACTTTCTTTAGCCATTTTGTAATTAATTTTTTTTTTTAATTTTTCATAATATTGAAACTGTTTTATTTTCAAATTATGACTTGTTTTTCTCAATAAGTGGTTTGTAACAAGAGTGGAGCTTACTCATGTTTAGTAGGCCTATGAAAACATAGAAAAGGTCTATTATTTGTTATGTAACAAAAATCCTATAAAAAAAAAAGAAAAGAATCCCGACCTACCTACCCAGTCTAAAAATTATAAGTCAGCAACTGCAAACAAAGAATTTTTTAAGCTTGGCCTTATGCATTTAAGTTTTTCAATACTTAACTGATTTTTGCCTTTTACTTAATAGCCACAGTGCTCAGGTAAACCAGTTGGTCCCTGAGTCTCTTGTTAAATCTGTATATATATTTACCAAAATATTGATGCATTTGCTAATTGAATATTTTGCAATTAGATTTTATTTATTTTTCCTGAAAGTAATTTGCACATACAGTATATTTTATTCAAAGTTGTCTGGTAATGATTATTGACTTACCCATTTGAAGACAAGAGGTACATTATTAAATTTTAATATTTACTCAAAATTGAAAATAAAGACCAAATATTGTCTCTCAAGATATTGATGGGAGAGATAGAATTCACTAAAATAATATGGATATTAAATTGTGATGATTTTTTTGTGATGTTCTTTTGGACTTGAATGACAAACATGTAATGGAAGGCATGTTGGAAAAGTTGGAGCTCTGTCATATACATGTGGTAATTGTAGACCCAAATGCTGTTCACCAACATTGGAAATACATGCTCAAAATATGGGAGCTTCTATATGGCCTATATACTGTTTACAGGGTTATTTTCGCCCCATGTTACTTTTGCCCTTTTGAACTTATGAACAATTTTACCCCGTTTTAAATTCGCCCAGTCATAGTTCTGTTGAAGGAATTATGAGGTGTAATTTGAATTTGCCCGTTTTAAATTCGCCCAATCAAGGAGAGGGCGAAAGGGGCGAAAATTTCCCTGTATACAGTACTTTATGTGTACTAAAAATAGCGGGCTTCATATTTGTGTCTGATAATCTGTAAACTATATGTATACACATGACTTTTAATGAGTTACGCAGTACCTTCACATACATGTACTTGACCTTGAGAAGGAATTCACACTCAAATCTCATACTTCACATATTTATTTTTTGTGGCAAGTCCTTTTATTGGATACCAAATACCTTGACCTTTTGACCTTGACCTTAGATATTTCAGGACTGATGAAAAACATTAACCTTGGCAATAACTTTTGAAGAATAAGGGCTAGGGCTTTTTTACTTCACATGTGTATTTCCGTAATAAGACCTTTAATTCAATACCAATAACCTTGAGCTTCTGACCTGGAAACCCTAGCCCTAACCATTCATAAGTTATTGCTAAGTTTTTTTCATAAGTCTGGAAATCTCCAAGGTCAAAAGGTCAAGGTTACTGGTATCCAATAAATGATCCTGCCACAAAGAATACATATGTGAACTATGGAAGCTCTAGCCTTAACTGTTTAAAAGTTTTGGTTAGTTTTTTTTAAAAAGTTGGTCAAACTCTAAGGTCAAAGGTCTTCGTATCAAATGATAGGTCTTGTCACAAGGATTAAAAAAATATACATGAAAGCACTAACTCTAACCCTTTAAAAAATTTGGTCAAGGTTTGTTTTTTAAAGTAGGTCAAACTCAAAGGTGAAAGGGTCAAAGCCCTTGGTATCTAATGAATGGTCTTCTCACAAGTATTGCATGTCTGAAGTAGGAAAGCTCTAGCCCTTACAATTAAAAGGTTACTGCGAGGTTTAAGTTTTTTGAGCACACCTGATTTGAAGGCTCAAGTAAGCTTTTCTGATCACATTTTGTCTGGCATCCATTTGTCTGTAAACTTTTCACATTTACAGTTTTACATAGAAATATATAGGAAAATTCTTTAAAAATCTTCTTAAGAATAGCAAAGCCATGATTGGTCAGGAAACTACTTCTGGATGTAAACTTTTCAATAATAAACCAATTTCTACTTTTTCCTAGCCACAGTGCTCAGGTGAGCGATGTGGCCCATGGGCCTCTTGTCATTAGTATGTAAATCTCCGAGGTCATAATCAAAAGGTCATTGTTGGTGGTACATGTATGACAAATGAGAGATCTAAACACAAGGAGTACATATGTGAAATATGAAAGTCATAGCTCCTCTAAATCAAAAGTTATGGGCAAGGTTAAAGTTTTTGCGGACAAACAGCTAGACAGACCGAGACACGACAAAAACTATATACCCCCGAAACTTCATTTACGAAGGCATGAAAACATAAGCACAAAGCAAGACTCAAGTTATTAATTTATTATATTGTTTCTGGCATAAACAAGAGAAAAATGAAATATCTCTAAATTCCAGTCTTATCAGTGTCCTGTTTGTGTGGGATTTTTACCTGCCATTACATGTTAACATATCAGTATTCTGCATTGCTAATCTTGAAATGCCTAAAAACTGGACTATGCTCTCTCAAATTAGATAAACCATCAAGTCAAAAGCTTATAGGCTCAGTGTTGCGGAACAAATAATACAGAATTAAGATCTGACAGTCTATAAATCCATCTGAATATAAACAATTCTTTCTCCCACTTCAGATCCTTTTCTTTCCAACAAACTTCTTTTCAAAGTGGGTTATGACATCCTTCATAGGAAGAACTGAAATATAAAAATATCATTATACCACCTGATTCATGAAGAATTAAATAACACATAACAAGAGGCTCATGGGCCACAATGCTCACTTAGGTCACTTGGTCCTGGTGTTCTGCAGAATTTAAACAAGTAAAGAACGGAATTGTCAAAGCTTCTCAGGTGAGCGACGTGGCCCATGGGCCTCATGGGCCACATCGCTCACCTGAGAAGCTTTGACAATTCCGTTCTTTACCAGATTTCCCCCTTCAGTCTTGTGATACATATTGTTACCCCACCATACCCAACTGATCATAATGTAGATAATTTGAAATCTACACTATCATAGGATCCTTTGATTCCCCATTGTAAAACTTTGATTCCCTATTATGGCCCGCCCTACCCCCGGAGGTCATGATTAGAACAATTTAGATCTACACTACTCAAGGATGCTTCCACATAAGTTTTAGCTTTTCTGGTCCAGTGGTTCTTGAGAAGATTTTTTAATGACCCCACCCTATTGTTGTCTTTTCTTGATTATCTCCCCTTGTGAGGGAACTTGGCCCTTCATTTTAACAATTTGAATTCCCCTTCAACCAAGGATGATATGTACCAAGTTTGGTCAAAATTGGCCCAGTGGTTCTTGAGAAGAAGTTAAAAATGTGAAATGTTTACAGACGGACAGCTAGACAGACAGACAGACGGACGGACAACGAACAAAATGTGATCAGAAAAGCTCACTTGAGCCGAAGGCTCAGGTGAGCTAAAAAATGTTCCTTTTTTCAATGAAAAATGACCCAATATTGTGGCCTCACCATAGCATAAATATTAAACGGGTTTACTTAAAGCAATATGAGCTGCTTGTTTGACAATTTTATTGCAAAATTGTAATTAACTAATTTAATGACAGAAAAATAAATCATTTATAAACTTCTGTTGTTCATTATTGCTATGGAAAATTTTTCATTAGCTTTGATTTAAGCAAAATTGATTTATTGTCGTCCTGTACAATAATGATTTCTTATATAAAACTGTATATTTGGTTGAAAAGAAATATTTCTTCTGAAACATTTTAAACCTTATTTTGGGCTTATTGGTCATAGGGGTTTAAATTATCTACAAATTTATCATAAAAGCACATTTGACCAGCAAAATAAAATTTTCAAAGATACAGCTCATATTGCTTTAAAGTTAATAACATGTCCTACTGTCCTTCTATCACACTTTGAACTCCACATGCTGATATATATTAATAAGAGTAACTCCACTGCATGAACATTTCTGACCTTGACCTCAATTTTCTTAACTTTATGTTAAGTTCTGTATCAAAAGTTGTTTCATATATTTTTATCAAACCTTAGATATGTGCAGATACATATTGACGGGATCTATTCAACTTCATAATCATTATTTTACTTGATCTTTCCTTTGACCTTGACCTTTCTTTAAATTAGTGAGTATAGCTTAGTTTTAAAGAAACTATTCAAGAGACTTTGGTTTATCTTCATATGCTTAAACTATATACATTGATAAGAGCTATTCAGTTGCATGAACATTTTTTATCTTGACATCTCTAAAATTTGTGTTAAGCTTTAAATTTTAAAGAAATTATCTAACATATTTTATATATTAAAGTTTTATACGGTGAACATTTTGAATAGCGTTTTCAAACTGCAACAAAAAAACTGCCACTGTGTTAAATAATTTCTTATTTCTTTCTAACCATTAATGTCCTTTTTACCTTTGTGTCATTTACAACTATTTTTAGTGGAAAACTTCTTCTTTCTTTACAACACAGTTTTCTTTCTTTAAAACCTGCATGCCTATAAAAATCAAGACTCTTTGTTGCTCCTGAAATTGAATGTGCAAATAATTCTTTAAAAACTAGAGCATAATTTGTATTTCTCATGGTGACTGATGATTGAACAAAAAAATGTAGAAATTCTCATATTTAAAATCTACTAACTCCTAAATGGCTTTTATGCTGTGACTTTAAAAACACCCAGAGGAAATCTAATTAAAATTAGATCCCCTCACATACACTAACATCTAGTAACAACATCCCACAGAGGGTCATGTCAGAGGTCAGATTCTATCATCCAATCAAATTGTTGCCTGCAAAATCATTGTATATTTGTTGAAGCGAATAAGTCTACAGTTGTCCCAAATTGGACCTCTGACGTGACCTTCTATGGGATATTGTTAGATGTTAGTGTAGCAAGTATGAGAGCGAATCTAACATTTAACTTCAACTTCCAGTAGATTGACCCAGAGGTGAACATACTATAAAATTACATATTTTCCTGGGTTCAAACTTCGTGGTTTGATGAAAAATCTTGGTTCCTGGGGATTTGATTTTGTGGATGAAAAATTGTTGGGTAGTTTTATATGTAACAATTTACAGTTTGTGGTGGACATGAATTTGTGGGTCTCTCCACACCTCGAAAACAACGAAAATTACACCCCAACGAAATTTGTGATTATACAGTAAATGTGCATGTTCATACCCCTTTATAATAAATGAAAAAGGCTGTCTTTTACCTGGAACTTTTTGTACCATCCCACAGCAGCTCCTTTCCTCAACTTATGCATAATCTGCAACATAACAGTTGTTTAATAAAAAAATGTTTTCATCCAATCATAGATAAAATCAGCCAATGAAGACAATAATTTTCATCAATAGTCAGACTTTTAACTTCAAGTTTTTTGTTTGTTTTTATGTTGTTTAATGTTCCTCTCAAAAATGTTTTCACTCATATGGAGACGCCACCATTTGCTGGTGGAGAGCTTCAAATTTATTCTATACTCAGCAATTATGGCCATTGAACACTGAGGGACCTTTTTTGAGCCAGCACCTACATAGGACCTCGGTTTATACCATTTTATCTGAATGTAGTAGTCCTGGAAGTGCTAGCCACTGATTGTCTTGCTATCTCTGATCACATGGTATATGTCACCACTTGCTTCCTATCATCGCACTCTTTTTCCGTTACCGGGTGCAAAGTACAGACATGTCTTTTCAGCTCCATCAATATTGTGTATTGGATATAAAATGCAGTACACTGCGGTCACTAATAAATCTCAATTGTGTTATTTAACCATTGTGTTTTCTGTTTTCTGCCATCAACACATTCGGATATAATATATCTTATGTTATACGTGTTATATGAAGAACTGGTCTCCATGTCCCACAATGGGATTCGAACCCATGACACAAGGATAACTCCTGACTTTACTAAGTCTAATACAGTCTAAAACGGGCGACTCAACTGACCCGAGTCTCAATGTTAATAACAATAGATCTCAATGTAAATAACTTACTTCAGAGAAAATTCAAGTTAAAACTGTAAAGTGTACAAGCTATTTAGCCTAATAGTAAACTAAAGGAATGTCTGTTAGTAAATATATATACACTATATCATTTAATTTAACGCCACTTAATCTACATTTGGAACATAAATTCATAATGCAATGGCATGCATTGATGCAACCTCAATCTCCAATACAAAAGTACAGAGATAATTCGAACTGGCTTCTTCCGAAGCTGTCGTTCAATAACACCATACTGACAGCTGATTTCTGAGACATTTCCTTTATCGAATGAATAGAATTCACTTATTTGTACATTAATATAACAAAATCATCTTTACTTACCGGCAAACCGCCTGCCTTTCCCTGGCCGCGCACTCGGCACTTCGTTGGAAAGCACATGGCCTTTAACCACATGATTTTCTTCGGCAGACAAACGTTTACTTTTTCAAGCGTCCAAATGATAATAATCTTTCCCAAAAATTGAAGTCAAGATTATAATTGTTCTGTACATCAAAATCACACAAACGTTTGATTTCAAGCGTCTAAATAATAATAATGTTGCAACTTTTTTGGTCGCGATTATTATTGTTGGAGTAGGACAGATTATAATTGTATGATCGATGTGGAATAAAATTGGCATGAAATTGAAGCGAAATAAAAATAATGTGTTCGCTTGGACAAAAAAGATTATAATTGTTAAAAGTAAGAATAATTATTATAATTTTGAGGTGAAATAAAAATAATGTTTTTAAACATCGACTGACAAGATTATAATCATGAGGCGAAAAATTATAATAATGTGTTCACATTGACTGGCAAGATTATTATTGTGAAGTGAATGATTATAATTGTAGGACAAAATAATAATAATGTGTACACATTTAACAAACAAGATTATAATTGTTGCAGGAAAATAATAATAATGTTGTAAAAAGCAAGTTTGGATGAGATAATTATTTTTGGTATATTATATAGGAAAAAAATAATAATAATGTGGGGGTACCCTAAGGCTTTCCATAAGTACGTGTAATAAGCTATTATTTTAAATAAGACCAATTACTAATTGGCATTCAATTTTGAACCATCAGTGGAAAAGCTCATTGTTATTGACACATGCATGTATATGTTTCTTTAGCATTTGACCTATGAAATGTTTGGTCACCCCAAATGCTATTGAAATGAGAACTGTTTTTGTTTATCATAATTACAATTGCCTAAGATAAATGTTATTCAGTAACATGTAGGACATGTACAATTAAACTTTTCTTTTATACTTATGTGAGATGGAAAAAACGCAATTCAGAAACCTTAGCCTTCCATCACAATAAACGCACTAAGGCAGGCAACTAATAATTAATCGACAGCAACCAATGACCCAACATCAGTCAATCTATGTCGTTCCAAGTTATATATACTGAATGGGTAAAATATATCTCATATGTACTCAAACCATTAATTCATTTGTCCAGAAAGGAATGATACATGTAACAATAAAAATAATTAAACGTCAAACAGTGAAGAACGTTAACGCGGTAGCTCGCATGTGTTTCTCATAGTCTAAGTCTAATTTTGATCATCTTTTATTGTTAAGTCTTGTTTATATAAGAAAAATGAAATTGGATAACATGGTCTCATTTCAAGAATTAAGATTCTTTTTTCTTTGGTTTTTTTTTTTTTTTTTTTTTTGTTATTGTCTTTTTTTTCGCTTTTTTTTCATTTAAGAACCTTTTCTTATCAAAAAAAATGTAGATAAATATTTCTCTTTTTCAGTTTGCCCTGGTGGTTGGCTGCCTTTTGATGGCCATTGTTATCTTTTCAGTAAAACCGCAAGCTCCTGGAACGATGCAAAGGTACATATTATATATTGTAAAAGCATGTAATATATTTTACAAAAACATGTATAATATATGTTTTTTTTAATTATTAGCATATTGTAAAAAGCTACGCAGGTTTGTTAAGGCAGCACACGGATCAGACTTCGACGAATTAACACTTTTTTTTATTAATATGTAACATTAATTCACCTGAAAAATCATGAATAAAACTTTTGCTATCTTAATGCATTCTAAAGACTTCAATTGAACTTAAAATACAGGAAGTACAACACCACGACGTCACCACGTGCCGTCTATAATAAGAAAACACTGCCCCAGGGATAATTAATTTCAATTGGTATTTATAGTTTTGTAAAACATCCAGTATCTAGAAAAGTGGTGATAGAATGGGACTGTTCTATTACAGAAATGATTATTCAAAACTTTCGGACAAAACCTTCCCAAATTTTTTTTACATTTTGATCATGAGATCGAAAAAATGCATCGATTTCCGCTAAGCATACGATTCTAGTAGCACTTTCCAAAAACAAAAGAATAAAAACGTTAGAGAGAAACAAAAATTAAGTTTCAAAGTATGCGGCGTAGTGTTAAAATTTTTCAGCTTTTTTGTTACGACCGAAAGAGGAAAGGCTAATCAGCAAGTAAATACACTGTCTGCTGTTGTTGTACGAAGAAGTTGTAGAATTATATTGACATACCCTATTCATAAGCTTTATTCCCATATGAATCACATATGCTATTCATTCTAAATGCTTTTAAACTCCGATTTCCTGTGTTTTGTGGACATGAATTATCGTAACGTTTCACTGTCACTCTGCTAATACTGATCAAGAGTTATGACGTTATGACAGGTATCGTATATAACCCCTATAATAAATACATAGACCCAGACACCATTTATATTTTGCCTCTGCATATTCATTTTTTCGACCTCAAATCATACTTATGTACCGATTTTTAAGAAATTGTCATCTTTAAAGTTCACGTCATGTAGCTTACTTTGACGTCATATCATATAGGCAAGGAAAAATATTTGGTATAAACCTTAACATACCTGCTTAAATAACATTGTTAAACATACATGTATATGGCATATGTATTACATATTTTAAAAACATGTACAACCTTATGGAAAAATATGTCTAACATTTATTACACACTTAGTAATAAATACAGATTTTTTGCATATGCGATATGGCTGACGTCACAATAGCCGTATCAACCCTGCAGGGCTGATATGGATTTGCGGGGCTGATATCCGTATCAGCCCTGCAAATCCATATCAGCCCTGCAGGGCTGATACGGCTATTGTGACGTCAATATCACACCCTTAGTAAATTAAACCACAATAACAGCACTTGTACTCATACACAATTTTTGGTGGGTTCATATTCTCTTAATTTTAACTTTTTGAAAATAAGGTTAATCTTAATTTACAAATACATGTAATACTATAGAATATTTTCAAATTACGGATCAAGTGCATTGAAATAGAAATAGAAACAAACCCAAATCTTATGAGACATTAGACTATGTACATGTATGTAAGAAGTCCATGCATGATTATTTACTTATTTTCTTCTCAACTGTATTTTATTACTAAGTATGTAATAAATATAATAAAACATACCCTTTTCCATATCACATCCTGTATCAGCCCTCGACCAATATCAGCCCTCGGGCCTTCGGCCCTCTGGCTGATATTGGTGTCTCGGGCTGATACAGGATGTGATATGGAAAAGGGTATGTATTATTCTCTATGTACCGGCATAAATTATTGTTAAAATATATTAAAAATATATATATATATCTAAAATGTTGTAAAAGTATTTATAATATAATTAAAACATCCACAAAATATTGAGAAAAAAACTTTTCAGAAAAACCTCAATTTGATTTTCAATAGGTTTCCTTTGCTCAACACTTTCCCAGCTAAACTCACATGTATCTACAATGTATTGAATCATCGGATAAACACTTATTTATTTTTAAGTCTAAAACTTCGATGTAACGGTGATATCTCGAAGTGTTCAAAACATTTTCGATGAAATTATAAGTTAAGTGAAACTCTTTTTAACTAATCAGCGTTTTCTTAAAAAAATTGAGAAATCAAACTTAATGATGCATAAATCTCAACTGCTTATTCTCCATGCAATTTTATGGTTACGCAATTAGTATTATGATAACAGCACTATGTGTTTTAAATTCCCTATCCAACAAAACAAATGAATGATAATTGAGGGGTTTTTTTTCATGTTAGGAAAATTGTGAAAAGAAAGACGCCTTTCTGGTAGAAGTGAACACACTAAAGGAAAACGATTTTCTTCAAAAAACCTTCCTAGATATCGATTACAGCAGTAAGTTATTTTTTTTATTGTTTGGGTAATGAAGATTTGTATTTATAATTATGTTATTTCCTAGGACATCTACTTGTGATTTGTGTTTAGTTTTCATTAATATCTATTTCTCTGTAAAATACGCTAAGAGATAAATAAAATTAACGTATCGCCAGCTGTCAATCACAACAATATTTCAACCAATCAAATAATTTTGTTTATTCTGCGCCTTCAGTTTAAACTCTTGCTCCGACAAACACTCGCAGAAGGTAGGTTGAGTAGTAGGTAAACAAATTGAATAAATAAGTCCATTAACATAAAATGATGTAGTTGGGGAAAGTGTAACACCGACGACAGGTATCCCAACGGGAATTATGGATGTTTTGGGACCGCGATGATTCGGGACACCGACCTTTCGGGACCTGACAACACGTTTCTGGACTTGGATTAATTGATTGATTGATTGTATATTGTTTAATGTCCCTCTTGAGAATTTTTCACTCATATGGAGACGTCAACGATGCCGGTGAAGGGCTTCAAATTTAGACCTATACTCGGCACTTAGGGCCATTGAGCAGTGAGGGTTCTTTATCGTGCCAACGCCTACCGTGACACGGGACCAACGTTTTTAAGGTCATATCCGAAAGACCCGTGACTTTCACTTCTAGTGCCGAGCGCTTGGCGAAGGAACAGTCACTACCTATGTTTACGTCTTAGGTATGACGCGACGCCGCGATCGAGAATCGAACCCGGGCCTCCCGATCACGAAGCGAACGCTCTACCACTAGGCTACCGTGACCGGTCACTTGGATTAACACGTTCCTTTCAGTCAAAAAAATGAAACAAAATTTGATTACTTGTTTTTTATGTTTATGTAATGAGAGTACCAAATCCCCGGATGAGCACATGGCATTGTTTGTGGCAGAATGTAGAGTCGAGTACTGAATAGGTCTGCATTACCTGATTGGCTGAAATGAGGTATGTACTGTTTTTCATTTTAAAGTAAAAATATTAATATTTGAAATAAATGATGGAATGTAGGAATATTACAGAGAATATAGAAATACCAGGGGAGATTGTAGGAGTGGGGGTTGATTTTTTTTGCAGAGCGTTATTTACTGCCGATACCTATAAGTTTTAAAGAACTGCAATTTTGACCTATAAACGCCATGGGACCCTATATTTTTTCCGGGATTTTTTATAAGCGCTTGGATTAAAGTTTCAAACGATGCCAAGGAATTATCTGAAATTAAATCAGTATATTAGTGAGAGGACAAAATGTTTGTATAGAGTTCTATGGGAAAATAATTGGTACTCTTTTCCCTATAGAGACCCAAATTTTTAAAATGTTAAGTGAATTTAAAGTCATGAGAAGTGATTTTTTGCTCTTAATCCGAATATTTATGACACACTGAGAGGAAAATAGCCAAAAAAAAGGAATTGTTTTTCATGTGTGGAGATTTTGGAGGAATTCTGTTCTCGGTAAGGGGGGGGGGGTTAGAATGTAAATATTATTATAGCGTGGTGCATTTGATATTGTCCGAGGAGGGGAGTAAGTTAATAAAGTGCATCAGATTGCTCTTATGATGAATA
>NW_026928620.1:0-34340 GCF_032062105.1 Saccostrea cuccullata | reverse complement strand
GTATAAAGTAGCAGGGGTGTGCAATTACAAAAGTAAGTTACTACCCCGTTGGGTTTAAAAAGTGAAATTATAGTGTTAGGAATCATTTCCTATGACCTTTAAGAACACTGGATATGTTTTCGAGAACATGAGTAAGAAGATACAATTAACAATGATCTTGAACTTTTACTCCTCAAGTGAGTAGATTTTAGCCTCTTGTCATTCAACATCTCTCTAGCATGTTTGTAAGCAATCTATTGACACAGTCTAAAACACATAAACATGATAAAGGCAACCACAAAATCTTTTATTCTGATCCTGAAAAAAATCCAAAGGAGCTACAAAAGTCAATATTATTAAAAACAAGAATAATCTCACAAAGATTCAAGTTTGTTCAGTTCAAATGGAAATGAGGCTGAGCCATGTCACAACATCAGATATGTAAACATTGACATCCAATACTGATTACAACAGAATGAAAGGAATATAGTTCATATTTAACCTTATTTTTGAAATTTAAGGATGTACAACACACCTACCCCAAAAAATTTCTGTCGTTTAATTTTTGTTATTTTTGTATATTTATTACATGACTATATCTACTGCATGTTTGCATATTTTGGACAAAATCGTTTGAGTGGTTTATGGACAGGAACTTCCGAAAGTTACCCCACTTTAGTTGTTTACAAGGAGAGAAAATTTTTAATCAATGAACTACTTAAACCTTGATTTTCAAAAAAATCAGGTTAGATATAAATGTCAAATTTAATTGGCTTATTCCTTTAACCATTTAACACAAAAACATAGTCATCTTTTTTGATATACATATCATCAAAACAATTTTTAAAGACCTTAAACTGAAAAACTATTAATTTTCTAAGCCTTGAAAATTGCGTATTTTTCAAATTCAAAATTTTTTTGTGAAAAAACCTATCGTTTAATTTTGGTAAAAAACTTTCTTTAGGTAGCTGGTAGTAAAAATAATCTTCATAATTTTTTGTATAATTTTTGTACGACCAGTTCTGATTTAATAGCGGAAAAATACCCCCTCACCCTTTCTCAATAAATCACGTTCCCGCGCGTTTTTCAGACGGGGTTCGATCACTTTGTTATATGAATCTACAAATACACATCAAAAAAATTAAATCTGAATATTGCTTTTGCTTCAAAAATATATTAACTTACAAATTTAAAAGTTCTCATATGTAAAGCCTATTTAAATGTAGATTTTTATGCAATTTTTGAATATCCCTATTACCCCCACCCCTTCCTTTTTTGCGTCGCAGACCATTATCGTTTGACGAAACGTCGTTTACAGTGCAAATATACTGGTATTTCGTCAAGAATCCCGGAGGTATGCATTAGTTTTTAAGTTCATGAATGCAGAATAAATATTGACTGCTCTTTTTATATGTATCAGGAAAAAATTACTGAAAGATTTTAGTGTTTAGTCCATATACGTATGCTTTATGCATTCCATATCACATGAAACCTGGATAGGAATTCAAGTTTTGTTGAACTTGAATATGTTGATTTTTAATTTTATTTCTTTAATTTTATTCATTAAAAAATAGTGTATGGTTAACTCTCCTGTGATGTAAATGGAATAATTGTGGTTTCTTTCATGTCATTTTTTCAAACGAGACAGTATGTGGCCATGGTATTCATCGACATTTGCATTAGATGTACATACACCCCTCATGATATCGTACGCATTTCTTTCAATGTCGTCGCTTCTAAAGTTAAAATGAAAATTCCGTATTCGTCCACATTAACTTCAAAATATCAAACATTAAACTCTTCATCTATTTCAATTTATATCAAATCGCACATTGATATTTTTAAAAATCTTATAGGCTACGTTTTGTTTTGATTCGAGGAAATGCGAACCGACATTGTTGACAGAAAGTCAAGTTACGATTTGCTGCAATAGGATATTCATAAATGCAGATAATTTCAGTACAAGTGAACAATTCTTTTCAATTCTATACTTACATTGTGTATATGAGGTCTATAGTATTCAATTCTCGGATTTATCAGGTCATGCTGTAAATATATCTGAATCTGTGGAAAACCGTGAATAAGGGAGGAAAATAAACATCTCCTACATTTTCAGAGTTGTTCCTCTTTGATCAGTAAGGGTCTGAGAACAACATCGATTTTACTTTGTAAAAAGTTTCTGTTTAAATTGTTCTTTTATTTAATTAAAGAAGAAAAACAATATTTATATCGTGTATGTACAAATTGTAATGAAGACCATTAATCGGAATGTTATATCGCCAGTTGTACATAATGAGAATAATGTAAAATAAAATTTTCAGAATAAAAAAAAATGCTGTTGAAAATTTTTATCAACTTTGACTTTCAAACAATTTCGAATTATGATGTTGTGCAAATTTTCTTAAATTGTTAAATAATTCAACCTTTAACATGTATATATGCATACTAGATTATTTTCAAACTATAGTGTCTTTTTAACTTATCAGTTTTTTTATTGTGTATAACAACTCAAAACAATACGTTTCCAGTATACCACTGATACACACAATTCAAAATGTCTACTTGTTTAATTGAAAAATATCATAACTGCATGTGTAATGACATGTAAACACACAGAATGGTTGTATAAAAGAATACATGATTGTACTTAACTGCTGTATTATTTTTCACTGTAGATACTTGTAAATGGTCAATGTGTTGGTGTAATCCTGTCCTACATAGAGATTGTTCTCATCATCCACACACACACTACGGGGATACTTTACCCCTTGTTGTTGTGTGAGTAATAGAGACAAGAACTGACCGTCCTGATCAAGGAGGTCAACAGTTTTACTGTATCCATCACACACCAGGATGTGACCGAGGACATCAGTACAGATTCCATGGGGATAGAACTCTGACCCCTGACCTGTGTAGGAGAACCTGTGTTGTCCTGATTTATTCACCACCACTACTCCTTTATTTAATGTTGATGTACAGATATCTCCATTGATGTTTTCTGTGATGTAGTATGGTAGACCGTAAAGTTCCTGTCCTTTGTTATCCCTCTGTATGGTCTGTAGTTCTTTTCCTGTCTTGTTGTACCTGGTGACTTTACCATACATCCCCACCAGTAAGTCCCCGTTGATGTGGGAGGAGTGTATGCTGAGTGGTCTCCAGTCTCCAGTTTTAATGAATTCAGTGATATTATTATCCTGTGTTATCCTATTGATGACTTTCTTGTCTTTGTCTGTAAAGATCAGATCCCTGTCCTGTGTGACTGTGTGGTAACCACGTCCACCACTGGTTTTTATCTTCTGTATCACATTCCCCTGTAGATCTGTTTGGACAAGATTACCATCCAAGTCACTGATCCAGAGTCTGTCTGATTGATCTAGTGATACATGGTATACATCATCAACACCTGGTACATTGAACTCCCTGACCTTGGTGACAGAGGCAGATAGAGACATTGTTTGTTTCTTGTCAGATTTCTTTCTGTCTTCTTTCATCTGTTTATGTGTAGGTTTCATTGCTGTATTGTAGACACTTTCAATGGGCCTTATTTCTCTCTTCTCTGCTTTAGTGTTGGGGACATGTATTTTACCAAGTAATTTGGTGACATCACTTTTGTTGTATTGACCAGCAGTAAATCCTGGTGTGACTGGTTTTGTTGTCTCTGGTATGGATCGGATCTTTGGTTTCTTCTCAGACATTAATTTCTGGGTTTCTGTAGAGGACAGGCATCTGTGGAGCTCTTTGACAAGGTTATTAAGATAAGTGATGTAATCATCCATGGTCTTGTCTTGGGTGTTTAGATCTTCTAACAGTGAATGCTCTATCTGGTCTAACTGCTTCATGTTCTCAGATATGACTGTGTCCACCAGACTTTTCAGGGACTCACCTTCAGTCTTCATGGATGTTCTGATGTTGTCCATGATGTGTTTGATTTGTGAGGAATCTTTTTTAATCTCTTTCTGTAAATCTTGTGATGTGGGGAGAAAATACTCATGAATTTTAGAGATTTCCTGCTGGAAGAGTGCAAATTTTTCTGCGTAGACTGCTTCAAGATCAACAAATTTATGCCTTTCGTGGTCTCCCATTGTAGCACATTTAGAACATAACGGAACCTGGCATTCTTCACAGAGCATGTCCACATCTTTAGTGGGGTGGATCTTGCATTTCTCCACAGGAAGTTGTCGTTTACGTTGCTGGTAAAGGACCACCTCATGGTTCTTGTTTTCTGGACTTTTCAGATGTTTATCTCTGCATTGTTTGCACAATCTTTGATGACAAGGGTTGCAATAGAACTCACAGTTTCTTTCACAGTCTTCAATGCCGCATTCTAAAAAGTGCTGGGCTCGGAGGGGAATATCAATTTTAGACAATGCCATCTGAAAAAATAGGAATATATGTTTTATACATAATAATGTTCTAATCTATATTACCGTTCACAGTAACTTAGTGGGTAGAGCACTCGCTCCGTGATCGGGAGGTTGTGAGTTCGTATCTCGGCCGCGACTGACCTAGTCGATAAAATGGGTAGCAACTGTTCCTTTGCCATATTTGAAGTGTTTTGAGAATGTCAGCGGCAGGGTTGGCACAAAACAGATATCACTGCTATTTGCTGAGTAAAAAAATTGAAGCCCTTCACCAACATATGGTGACGTCTCCATATGAGTGAAAATCTACAGTTGCGGAGGGCACATAGCTGAAACTTTACAATAACCATAACATAAGCGATACCACGGATAAAGGTGGGGGAAGTGCCAAGAGGCAGTACTATTGTGGAGTGGCAGAGGGACATTAAACAATATACAATCAATCTAATATATATTTGTTTTATTCAAAGAGATTTATTTGACATGTAAACATGTCAACTGTGATATAATTATTCATTCAATTTGCTATTCTTAAACACCAATTCTTTTTTTCTTGGTTTTTATTCCATCATTCATATAAAAACTGATTTAAATTAAATTAAATGACCTTTATTGTGCATGTACTTACAGCTGTTATGATTGACCGACAAACGACTTTGTTGACAGCTAGACGTTGGAATGTCAAATGAGATTTCAGTTGAGACTTGAACGAGATCTGTAATTTACTTCCTGGTTAAAATAGAGATAAATATAGATTTAAATACCCATACCTGAGGCCTGTTTAACAGAGCGAACGTTTGCCAGCTCATTCTTTATACCTCCATTAAAAAAACTTCCATGACATCACCCATTGTTAATATAAGTCTATGTATATATTTAAGGAATGTTTTTAAATTTAGTGTGAATTATTGGTGTGTGAAAAATCACACAGACTTGTCACTTAGGCATATTTCATATAAAAATATGCCTTATATTTACATTTTCCAGTGTCAAAAAGCACCAAAACTATATTGCTGCAATATATATATATCCAACTGACACAAACTTTATATTTAGGAATTTGCAGTATATTGTTGTTACTCATGTCTGTCCATCTGTCTAGCTGTCCGTCCATCCGTCTGTCACACTTTTCTTCCCTGAACTCCTCTTACATTTTACACAGTAGCCTAATCATTTTTAGTTAGATATGCAGTAAGGTTTCGGAATTTTCATTTGATAGTTCACATGAATTTTAGAAGTGGAACTTTTGCAATTTTTTTCCAGCAACTTTTTGATGAAAAAGACAATATTATTTGCAATTGATGCATAAATATAGTTGCATAATACAGTATTTATATGTTGTATATTTTGTGTATTACAGATTGCTATGGGTCTGCCCCTGTACCGGTTGAAGGACATCAGACAGCTGTATGAGGTGGATACTTGGGGGGACAGTCCTATTGATTTCTCTAACCCCTCCATACACCCCCGACCCCGGGGCCATGTTATAGCAGCCAGGATCACCAGCGAAAACCCTGACGAAGTAAGATTCTTTAAAAAGACATCAAAATTTGTTGCAGCAAAATGAGAAGGAAAAGTCAATCTATATATCAAGAAATAAAGTTGTTTCCCGTTATGGAGTAAACTTTATGTTTCCCTTCTTTATGATATGACCATACATTTTGGTTTGATGACCAGGATAAATATTCCTTTTCATCGTTGTAGAATCCCTTATCATGAACTTAATAACTTCCATTATATACAGTACCATAATCATATACCATATTAAAATTCTTTTTTGGTAGGGATTTAAGCCTAGTTCTGGGACTGTCCAGGAGTTGAATTTCCGCAGCAGTAAGAACGTGTGGGGGTACTTCAGTGTGTCTGCCACGGGGGGACTACATGAGTATGCTGACTCCCAGTTTGGACACTGCTTCTCCTGGGGAGAGAACAGGGAGGACGCCAGAGAGTGAGTGAGGGGATTGGAGGAGGGGGATAGGGAAGGTTTGAAGGAGGGGGTAGGGCAATTTATGGTAATGCCTGATATCAGGATATTTTGTTTCAAAAGAAATTTCAAATAAATTGCAATCATTTAATTTATGTTCAAAGGAAAATGTTCACTTTCTTTAGATAGAATTAATTTATTTATGCATACATTTATTAATTTTTTCCAACCATTTTAAATTCTACTCACTGAAATATACCCTGATATACTGTAAACCAACTTTAATTCATGGTGATTTTTGCAATTAACTTGGGTAAAACTAGTTCGTTATGATAAAATTTTGGAGATAAAACCGATTTTGGTTCTGTTATTAATTATTAAACACAGAGATTTTCAAGACCTGTTTACAGCGACAAATATTTGCGATGACAAGACTCTCACGAATTTCTCGAAAATTTCTCGCACACGAATAAAAGTCGGTGTACAGTAACTTAAGAATTTATTTGGAAAAAAATGAAGAGGAATTATAATGAATACGATGATCAATAGTTTAATGAACAGAAAATTTATGGAAGGAAGCATTCTTTAAATACTTATTTTTAATCAAATGACAGGAATTTAGTGGTGGCATTGAAGGAGCTCTCAATCCGGGGAGACTTTCGAACTACAGTAGAATACCTCATCAAACTCTTCGAGACTGAGGAATACCAGAACAACAAGATAACGACGGGCTGGCTGGACAAGCTGATATCTGAGAACGTCCAGGCGGAGAAGCCGGACGTCATGCTGGGGGTGATATCCGGAGCGCTCCACATCGGGGACCACCAGATCCAGGAGTGCTTCCAGATGTTCCAGACCTCGCTGGAGCGCGGACAGATCCTGTCGGCTACGTCACTCAAAAACCATGTGGACGTGGAGTTCATCAGTGAGGGCATCAAGTATAACGTCAAGGTAAGGTCAAGAACATGACTTGTTTGAACATTTTTACCAAGTTTGATTTTCTGTGAATGAGAAATTTGGATTTCCTGAATGTAATGTTGTAAGCAAAGCTTCCTTGGAGAGTGTAAATTTCAATTTGTGTAAATTATGATCGGTGGGGTAGGTTTGGGTCATATTTTGTAAAATCTAATGCTTTCAGGACGATGTTTCTTGTTAAAATTTATGAATACAATTTTTGTTGTGTTTTTTCTAGGTGGTGAAGACAGGCCCAAACAATTACTTTATTTGTATGAATGACTCCATGCTGGAAGTGGAAGCACACAGGTGATTTAGAGAGCAGTTTGGTTATTCAGATTGTAAATGTGTGATATCTCAAGCATTGAAATAAATGATAAAGAATCTGTATTTAAGGAAAAAAAATATAAATTTACAGAAATTATTAATTGTAGTAATACTGTAAACCAATTTTAACTTGCAGCAACTTTATATTGCAATTAACTGTGGGTAAACTAGTTATCGATGATAAATTTTTGCAATCAAGTCTTTTTTTTTATCTTTTGTTAATAGACAAAGAGACTTTTTGTTAAGGTGTTCATGGTGAAAAAATTCGTAAATGAAAATACTTTATAAAAGTTGATTTATATTTTATTTTGACTACAGACTATGATGGAAATTTCGTTTGGAGGCTTCACACATGAAGGACCAAGTAAGAGCTACAGGATAATTCAATGAAACAAATGTGTACTTTATAAGGAGAATTTACCAAACTCATTGATAAAACTATGTCATTTCAACCGAATCGATAAATTTGTATTAATCGATTACAAATTCTCTAATCGGTTAGTTATCAAAAAATGAAAATATGCGTATTTTTTATATAATTTGCAAAAGTTGTAAAATAAATTGATTTACTGCATGGTATAAAATTGTCAAATGATATAATAAAAAACAGAATTACAATTACACATTTTTTGGAAAAAAAGTCTAATTTTTTACACCGACCTCTTTCTGACATAACATAACAGGATGACTAGTCATGTTGATAGATAATAAAATTACTACAGGATACTGTTTAATTTTTTATGTGTAACTATATGTATTAACTATCTTTTGTCATGGAAAATGCCGCCCCCAACGTTTTTGTGCAATCAGAGAATATCAGGAACATTTGAAATGAAAAAATTAAAAGTCATTAAATTTCCTCACTCCAACAAACCAATTTTAACCAGAGAGGTGAATTAAAGCATTATGAACGAAAAACACAAAGTGTTGATCCTTTTGACCTGGGCTGAACATAAGGAAAATATTTAAAATTATTGGCAAAAAAATATTTATCAATTCCAGGAACTCCGTGCCCTCGGAAATGAAAATTTTCAAGCCGGAATTATTATCAATAAACTTATTCATGAAGCCATTTCGATTAATATTTTTGAACATCATGCCAACCTTTCAATTTTTAATGATATTGAGAACAATGAAGAGTGTAACACGATTGTAGATTGACTTGAAAAACTGTAAAATATGAACTAAGAAAAAAACTTTTTTTTGTGATTTCTTTATCCTTTTTCTTTTTGTAAAAATAAAAAAAATAAATTCACGAATTGTTCTCATTAAATATCAACAGTTTATCACTTTTTTAAAAAAGTGTTTTTTGTTAAATGGATTATTTCTAAAGAACTAAAAACAAACATTATTTCAAATAAATGGTAGATAACACTAACCTAATTAACTTTTTCATTGGTTTCTGTAATGTTGCAATATAAAACAGTTACAGGATTACTATTTGAAACAAGACCTGTTTTTCATAAGGAGAATGATCCTACCAAACTCAGGTATTGTATAAAACAGTTACAGGATTACTATAGGAAACAAGACCTTATCCTTCATAAGGAATAATGATTGCTACCAAACTTAGGTATTGTATAAAACATTTACAGGATTACTATAAGAAACAAGACCTGTGTCCTTACATGAGAACGACCCGACCAAACTCAGGTATTGTAAAAACAGTTACAGGATTACTATAGGAAACAAGACCTGTGTACTTGATAAGGAGAATGATCCCACCAAACTCGGGTATTGTATAAAACAGTTACAGGATTACTATAGGAAACAAGACCTGTGTACTTTATAAGGAGAATGATCCTACCAAACTCAGGTATTGTATAAAACAGCTACAGGATTACTATAGGAAAAAGACCTGTGTACTTCATAAGGAGAATGATCCTACCAAACTCAGGTATTGTATAAAACAGCTACAAGATTACTATAGGAAACAAGACCTGTGTACTTCATAAGGAGAATGATCCTACCAAACTCAGGTATTGTATAAAACAGCTACAGGATTACTATAGGAAACAAAACCTGTGTACTTCATAAGGAGAATGATCCTACCAAACTCAGGTATTGTATAAAACAGCTACAGGATTACTATAAAAAACAAGACCTGTGTACTTCATAAGGAGAATGATCCTACCAAACTCAGGTATTGTATAAAACAGCTACAGGATTACTATAGGAAACAAGACCTGTGTATTTCAGAAGGAGAATGATCCTACTAAACTTAGGTATTGTTTAAAACAGTTACAGGATTACTATAGGAAACAAAACCTGTGTACTTCATAAGGAGAATGATCCTACCAAACTCAGGTATTGTATAAAACAGCTACAGGATTACTATAGGAAACAAGACCTGTGTTCTTCATAAGGAGAATGATCCTACCAAACTCAGGTATTGTATAAAACAGCTACAGGATTACTATAGGAAACAAGACCTGTGTACTTCATAAGGAGAATGATCCTACCAAACTCAGGTATTGTATAAAACAGCTACAGGATTACTATAGGAAACAAGACCTGTGTCCTTCATAAGGAGAATGATCCTACCAAACTCAGGTATTGTATAAAACAGCTACAGGATTACTATAGGAAACAAGACCTGTGTCCTTCATAAGGAGAATGATCCCACCAAACTCAGGTATTGTATAAAACAGCTACAGGATTACTATAGGAAACAAGACCTGTGTACTTCATAAGGAGAATGATCCTACCAAACTAAGGTATTGTATAAAACAGTTACAGGATTACTATAGGAAACAAGACCTGTGTCCTTCATAAGGAGAATGATCCTACCAAACTTGAGGTATTGTATAAAACAGTTTGCAGGATTACTAATAGGAAACAAGACCTGTGTACTTCATAAGGAGAATGATCCCTACCAAACTCAGGTATTGTATAAAACAGCTACAGGATTACTATAGGAAACAAGACCTGTGTACTTCATAAGGAGAATGATAAAACTCAGGTATTGTATAAAACAGAACAGGATTACTATAGGAAACAAGACCTGTGTATTTTTTCACAAAGAGAATGATCCTCCAAACTCAGGTATTGTATAAAACAGCTACAGGATTACTATAGGAAACAAGAGCTGTGTCCTTCATAAGGAGAATGATCCTACCAAACTCAGGTATAATATAAAACAGCTACAGGATTACTATAGGAAACAAGACCTGTGTCCTTCATAAGGAGAATGATCCTACCAAACTCAGGTATTGTATAAAACAGTTACAGGATTACTATAGGAAACAAGACCTGTGTACTACACAAAGAGAACGATCCCACCAAACTCAGGTATTGTATAAAACAGTTACAGGATTACCATAGGAAACAAGACCTGTGTACTTCATAAGGAGAATGATCCTACCAAACTCAGGTATTGTATAAAACAGTTACAGGATTACTATAGGAAACAAGACCTGTGTACTACACAAAGAGAACGACCCCACCAAACTCAGGTATTGTATAAAACAGCTACAGGATTACTATAGGAAACAAGACCTGTGTACTTCACAAAGAGAACGATCCTACCAAACTCAGGTATTGTATAAAACAGTTACAGGATTACTATAGGAAACAAAACCTGTGTACTTCATAAGGAGAATGATCCTACCAAACTCAGGTATTGTATAAAACAGTTACAGGATTACTATAGGAAACAAGACCTGTGTACTTCATAAGGAGAATGATCCTACCAAACTCAGGTATTGTATAAAACAGTTACAGGATTACTATAGGAAACAAAACCTGTGTACTTCATAAGGAGAATGATCCTACCAAACTCAGGTATTGTATAAAACAGCTACAGGATTACTATAGGAAACAAGACTTGTGTACTTCATAAGGAGAATGATCCTACCAAACTCAGGTATTGTATAAAACAGTTACAGGATTACTATAGGAAACAAGACCTGTGTACTTCATAAGGAGAATGATCCTACCAAACTCAGGTATTGTATAAAACAGTTACAGGATTACTATAGGAAACAAGACCTGTGTACTTCATAAGGAGAATGATCCTACCAAACTCAGGTATTGTATAAAACAGTTACAGGATTACTATAGGAAACAAGACCTGTGTACTTCATAAGGAGAATGATCCTACCAAACTCAGGTATTGTATAAAACAGTTACAGGATTACTATAGGAAACAAGACCTGTGTACTTCATAAGGAGAATGATCCTACCAAACTCAGGTATTGTACAAATCTGTGTAAAGGGGGAGAACTCAGAGACATAAATTTAAATCTCCCAAAGATGTTGTGCCTTAGATAAGTGAATGCAACATCACACAACCTTAAATTATGAATTTTTAAAAATATTCATAATTTTATTTATTTCAAGAAATTCACTGGATTTTTTGTGGCTGCATCCAAATATTTTGGTTCAATTTTAAACTCCTCAGACACAGATGTGTTAAAAGACAGATAACTCATGTTAAGTTCAAGGATGACGCAAATAAAATGGGAGTGAAAATTTTTCTACAGTATATATAGTCTTTTTATTCCTGCATGTTTATTAAATACTTGAGAATGTCTATGTTTTCTATGAAGGTCCCCCTCTGCTGGTAAGCTGTTGAACTACATGATAGATGACGGAGGCCATGTGTTTGCTGGGGATGTGTACGCTGAGATAGAAGTCATGAAGATGGTCATGGAACTCAGGGTCACAGAAAATGGATGGTAAAGAATTGAGATTAGGATTTAGGAGGAATTGGATTATTGATTGGCTTTAAGTGATGAATGAAATGAAAAAAAAAGAGATTGGAAATCTGTATTTGTAAATTTAAAACTTGATTTAAAAGTTGAATATGATATGATTAAATAATTTAAATGTCACATGAAAAAGATGATGCTTGAAGTTAAGCATACAATTGTATCTATATCAAGGTGTGTACTTTATAATCTCATTGGATTTGCTGCTAAATGGGTTTACCTTTCTAACATTTCGATTATCAAATCTTGTTTTTCCATGAAAGATAAAGTAAATAAGTTTCACAGTTTTCAAACAACTTTCTCCTTGTTTCAGTGTTCATTACGTTAAGAGGCCTGGAGCCGTGTTGGAGGGGGGCAGTATCGTGGCCCACCTTGACCTGGATGACCCCAGTCGTGTCCAGCAGGCCCAGAGCTTCAAAGGGACACTCCCCCAACCCCAGGCCCCGCCCACCCACGGGGAGAAGCTTCACCAGATCTTCCAGAGTACGCGGGCAGAGCTAGAGAACATCCTGGCCGGGTACACGCTGCCCGATCCTTACTTCAAACCTAAACTACAGACCTCCATAGAGAGACTGATGAAGTGTCTGAGGGACCCATCACTGCCTCTACTGGAACTGCAGGTAAAAATAGGGAATTTTAAAAAAAAAGATTGGCATAATTTAATTTAAAATTATATCATTTTGAATGTCATTATATGATAGTATTTAGGTATGATTTACAAATTGGGACTGTTATGTGAATTTACATTTTTTGCTTGTTTTTGTCCTCACAATTAGTCAGAAATAACCATTTTTCTGGTAAATTTCGCATCATCGTGAATTCTGATTTTCAAGTAATTGATGATGGCTTGTTCATAGACTTGGTAACATTTTCATACTAAGTATATCATTTTGTCAGTTCCCCAGAACAGAATAATTAATGTATTTCTCATATTGAAATCTTTGGCCATTGTGAATAAAACATTTTTTTATTTCTCCAGTAATATCACATGATTTCAGTCAGTTTCCCCCACAAGTAAAAATCAAAAACAGCTTCAGTCTTACTCCAGTAATATCACCTCTGTACTTAGTCAGTTCCCCAGTCAACAGGTAAAAATCAGTTACAGCTTCAGTCATACTCCAGTAACATCACCTCTGTACTCAGTCAGTTCCCCAGTCAACAGGTAAAAATCAGTAACAGCTTCAGTCATACTCCAGTAATATCACCTCTGTACTCAGTCAGTTCCCCAGTCAACAGGTAAAAATCAGTGACAGCTTCAGTCATACTCCAGTAATATCACCTCTGTACTCAGTCAGTTCCCCAGTCAACAGGTAAAAATCAGTAACAGCTTCAGTCATACTCCAGTAATATCACCTCTGTACTCAGTCAGTTCCCCAGTCAACAGGTAAAAATCAGTAACAGCTTCAGTCATACTCCAGTAATATCACCTCTGTACTCAGTCAGTTTCCCAGTCAACAGGTAAAAATCAGTGTCAGCTTCAGTCATACTCCAGTAATATCACCTCTGTACTCAGTCAGTTCCCCAGTCAACAGGTAAAAATCAGTGACAGCTTCAGTCATACTCCAGTAATATCACCTCTGTACTCAGTCAGTTTCCCAGTCAACAGGTAAAAATCAGTGACAGCTTCAGTCATACTCCAGTAATATCACCTCTGTACTCAGTCAGTTCCCCAGTCAACAGGTAAAAATCAGTGACAGCTTCAGTCATACTCCAGTAACATCACCTCTGTACTCAGTCAGTTCCCCAGTCAACAGGTAAAAATCAGTGACAGCTTCAGTCATACTCCAGTAATATCACCTCTGTACTCAGTCAGTTCCCCAGTCAACAGGTAAAAATCAGTAACAGCTTCAGTCATACTCCAGTAACATCACCTCTGTACTCAGTCAGTTCCCAGTCAACAGGTAAAAATCAGTGACAGCTTCAGTCATACTCCAGTAATATCACCTCTGTACTCAGTCAGTTCCCCAGTCAACAGGTAAAAATCAGTAACAGCTTCAGTCATACTCCAGTAACATCACCTCTGTACTCAGTCAGTTTCCCAGTCAACAGGTAAAAATCAGTGATAGACATTTTTGTTTGAATTTAAGAATTTTAAAAAGAGAGACTATGCTTACCAATTCTTCTCTCTGTGTATAGAAAGTCAACCAAAAAAAAATTGTGTAAAATAAAATATTTACAGCAAACAAACCTCATGACTGTGTTACCTGTGGAAATTTGCCAAAAATTTTAAACTTCTAAAATGTCCACAGGATTAATTGAAAAACAGAGAAAGCACAGTGATTTAATGCTCATGTGTGTATGCACATGTATCTGAATTATAATTATCTTTCTTTGTTGAAATACTACCTTGGTATTCAAAATGTTTTAGTAGGGTTGAATATGTTTTACATTCTGATCAAAAAGAAAGATATTACTTTAACTATATTTTGCTATTAAATTAACTTAAAGTTTATTTTGTGCTTTCCTTTTAGATTGCAAATGTGATAGACAGCCATGCTGCCACACTTACAAGAAGAACAGAGAGAGAAAACTTCTTCATGACAACACAGGGCATAGTTCAACTAGTTCAGAGGTTAGAGGTCATAGTATTACTGACCTTTGGTAATCTCAAGTGTCCCAAATTTCTTCTAAAGCATATCAGAGAGTATATTTTCTTCGACAAGCATGCATGTCAATCCAACCATATCAGATTCATAATTGAACCAAAAATTGAATGCCTCATCCTTTTGCATGTGACAGTTCTATCATTATAAAGCTTAATGGAATGAATTTTGTGTATAATTGTTCTTGGTGTAACGCATGTGACATTTTCTTTTGACAGTGGATCTAAGGGGTAATGCTAGTGGGTTGTGAGTAGTATGAATCACAAGGTTTTAAGATTTCTGGTCACCCTTTAAACTTTTTTTCCACACTTGAACAAATAAACTTGAAGTCCAGTACATGCACATTTCTGAATTTTCTTTTCAATTTGTTAAAAAAATAGTCAGATAAGTTATGCATGTCTCTAAACTTGAAAAAAAGCATTATTTGAAAATACAGAAGATACATCATCCCACTTGACACTTTATTTATATTATAGAAAGAAATTGCTATTATCAGTTTCTAGGTGTTTAGTAAACATCTTAATTGATTAATGGGAGGGGGCCCTTACTGAGACAAATTATCTTGAAAACTTGTATGGAACTGTTTTGCACTCTTCATAGACCTTCTGGCATTAACCCCTTCTTCTATTCCTTTTGTTACCACAGCTTTAATGTTCTGTATTTGTCTGTGTGTGTAATTCCAGGAACTACATTCTATATTTTGTGGTTTTTGTATGTGTTTGTGTCTGTCGATTGCTTTTCTCACCCCCTCCCCCTCTCATTCTCCTTTCAATGTGCTTCCTTGACGATCATATCTCATTATTAATTACAGTCCTAAACAGTTATGGACTGAAAATATGTTCTTAGTACATTGTATTATTGTAAACATTTTTAGAGCGGAATCTCAATTTCTGTTTAATCCGCGAATAAGTGTCACTATAAAATTTATAATTTATGTACGCTTGGACAAATTTCCGCGGATTATTTGTGACAGCGTACATAGTGTTAATTAATACAACGCGGAAAAAAGTACCTCTACAGTATTAAAGAGTTCTATTCTAATATCAAAATGATGCTATATGTGCTTTGAAAATTCACCAGTGTTTTAAAATAACACATGAGTCATCTCTGGATTATAGTAACACAATTAGTTGTCTCTGAATTCTAGGTACCGGAATGGAATCCGAGGTCACATGAAGAGTGTTGTACAGGACTTACTAAAACAGTATGTCAGAGTAGAGGTCCAATTTCAGCATGGTAAGAATATAGTCACCCATCCTCCCTCCCACTTCCAGTAAAGGAAAATAGCTCAAAGTATTTACAGTAGAACATGCATTTAGTGAATATGCTGTTAATTAATTTATTGTTAGAGCAAAGTGAATTTCATTCTTATGACTTTTAAATCATAATGTTACCGTATATACTCGCCTATAAGTCGGATTTTTGGGAGTTAATTTCTGGTCTAAAACTCTATGTTCGACTTATAGGTGAGCTATGAAATGAATGGTATTATATGAGGTCAGTTCTATGATTTATAAGCTTTTATTATACCTCTATTGATAATACTCGAATTTGATTGGCTGGTAAGAAAACTTTAAAACACAACAATGACTCCAAATTGTACCGTTTACAGTAACACTGACCTAGGAATCATTGCACGTGGGATACGTATAATGACCCGGTCATTATTTTGAATCCGGGTCATTTCTCCCCAGTACCTGCTCCGCCTAGGTCATTTCCGCCTAGGTCATTTCTCGCCTGGGTCATTTCCCTCCATTACCCAGGTCATTTCTCTCCACAACCCAGGTCATTTCACTCCAACATGAAAATTGTATGACCTATATAATAAATGTAATTATAACAAGTTCTATTGATATCATAATTATTGAACTCAACATTGAACATGCGTCCTTTATGATTAATTTATTTTATTTATTTATTTATTTTATTTATTTATTAACTTAATAATATATTTATTAATTAATTAATTATTTATTTATTTCAGTCATTCAACAAAAATATTCCTCTTTTATGTTGTTTACAAATTTACCATTATTAACTAGGTCCTAACTAAATACATTTAATGGATCAATTTCAACATGGTGTTGTAAATATTTGCCGATATATATTCTCAGTCTTAAAAGAGTTCCAAACAGATTGCAATGAATGGTAAAAAAAAGTTATTTATCCTTTATAAAATAAAATCAAACCACTTCTCGCAAAGAAAAGTATGCATGGGTATTGATTTTCTTCCGTAAATTAAAGTAATGCATTTATGAATTTATCGATTTATTCATTTATTTGTTTGTAAGTTATTTTTTTTTTATTTGTTTAAAGTATTCTTAAATTCATTCCTAAATTCATATTTTTGATTAATTAATTATTTTTCTAAGTAACGTATTCATTTCTTTCTTTCTTTCTTTCTTTCTTTCTTTTTTTCTTCCTAATGGAATATAAATTAACTAAGATTGAAATGCGATGCGATTTTTATTTATTTATTATTATTTTTTTTTGTTTTAAGATTTAAATTAAATTGAAGCCTTTAAGTTTATTTAGTGTACTGTCATCATTCGTTTATGACCTTTATCAGGATTAAATATGTAATTGTTAGATTTCGTAATTGCCGTCTGACCGTTTTATGGTACCTTACACGGTGTTTATACATATATATGCTGGGTACATATGTTTATCCGTAAATTGTCAATTTCACAGATTGACACCACAATCATATTAATCGTTTGGACTTAGTGACAGAAAATGTCAACTTTGTGTATTGTACACAGATGTGTTCAGCCAGATTATATAAATAAAAATTTTGTCATTTTTTATTCACTAAAAATCACATTCACTGCAATACCTTCTAGCGATCACAAATTTTCGTCAAGATGACTAATCCAAAATGTTTGGACTGTCACAGACAAGTAAGTTGAAAAATTTCTTCTTTTTTGTACGAGCACGTTTTTTTTTTTTTTGAGTAAGTACGTAGTTTCTTGTACCGTAGAACAGAATCAATAGAAGAATCGAATTAAAATAAACTGGCCAATAAATGCATATAAACAATGGTGCTGATATTAATTTAAAAATTCCTGATTGTTACAAACATTTGCTACATTATTTCTCTTGCATACATGTATAAGAAATAATAGACTTCTCCTGAACGAATCCTTATTAAAGCTACATGTATATGGCGTATCGGAGCTAAAAAAAAAAAAATAAAAGTACGAGATTAAGTATAGATTAAGACGTTCTACATGTACGTTCAAATAAAATTATCATCGATTTTATATATGCCCAAGTTTCTGTAGGTTAAATTGACTTTAAACTGTGTCTGATATTTTTATTCGAGTCGGAAATAAATCGCTTATTGTTTTAAATTTCTGATATCAATGAAACGTGATTTGTTTTACTTAAATTGTGTAATTTACCTGAAAATCCTATCTTAATATATAAAATAACAGAACAAATAGATAGATCTCTTTAATTTTAGTTAGTCTGAACTTGTATGAAAAATCAGCTCTGGTTTAACTGCGAATTTGATGTCGGGGTAAAAACTAAAAAAGTATATTTTATATAAATGTATAAGATAAGGTGTAATTCTTTTTAGTTGAATCCCTGATTAATGTAAACTATTATGGAATGTATACAAAACTGGAGAGAAGAAATAAATTTAAACACGACGGTTGTAATTTTTCTTGGGGTATGTTCAAAATATAATAATTTAGAAATATGCTTAAATAATTTGATAAAAAAAATACGGAAGTTCAATTTTGTAAATTATTGAGGTAAACATGCACAACAGATAACAAATAAAAGAAAGGGGGGCTTAATATACATACCACACAAGGATCATTTTACGGTGAAATAATTTTTTAAAATCTTGCAGCCAATTAAATTATTAATCGCTAATTACAGGTTCGACCTAGACAGCATGCTCTTTGTTGTGAAATTTGCGAGAGATGGCAGCATCGTTTGTGCAGCACAAGTAAGATTTTAAACAAATCTAGTTGACATTCAGTATAAATAAATGAAAAAAAAGGCAATTTTGGGCTACTTTTTTACTTTAACAAATTTTGTAGACGTATCCCTGCAAGAGTATTGGGCTATTCTGGGTGGAGAGGAGGGATTAGCTTGGCAGTGTAACGACTGCAAGAATGAAAATAGGAGTCTCAGAGTGGATCTAGAAGAGCTTCAGGAATCCAATCCGTACGATGTTTCCACGGATGAGGACGAGCCCGTATATAATTTTATACAATGTCATATGGCCTATTTAACTTTTCATGATCAAAGTTTTGATGAAGTGATATTAACAACGAGTCTTGACTAGTTTCTATTAAAGTTTTAATTACATTTCTCACAGTTTTCTTTCCTTATGTTAAAAAAATCTGCAGATGGAAGAATCTTCTCAGGCGGGACAAATCAGAGACGATACATTTGATGACAGTTTTAGAAGTGTGCCAGTACTGGAGAGCACGAGAGAAGCGGAAGGAAGCAGAAATGACGAGCTAATGGTTTCTTTCAACATTAGTCGTCGTGCTGTTGTTGAATCTCCTCAAGTTCTTGAAGAGTACGACCCTTTTTTAATTCTATATACATATACTTTTAAAAAAGTAATGGTTAAGAGTACTTTTCATTTTTTGCTCACAATACTTGTAACAGGTCTATAGAAGATGGCAATCCCGTGGATGACACCGTACTGGAGGATGTCCCAGTGACTTTTAAAGTCTTGGAGAAGGGAAGTAGTCGTGGCGGACGTCTCTTAGTATCCAGCGACGGCTATTCGTATTGTGTCAAAGTAAGTAGCAAAAGGTGTATTTTAATTTATCTCAAAACTTAAAGAAATGGAAGAAATCGTCTTAATTTTAAAAAAATGAGTCTTTACAAAAATATCAATTTTTTTTTCTAACGATTTTCCCGTACCCAATATCATGTTAAATCTTGTTAAATTTAGCGCGAGGGTCAAAAGACAACTACTTGGACTTGCAGCATGAGGTCAAAGAAGCTCAAATGCTACGCCAGTGTGTCACAGCAAGGTGAATTATTTGTAAAGGGAAGCAGCAAACATCTTCATCCTGGTAATTTGAAGCTTCCACATCTCAAGGAAATTTCAGCCAAGGTAAATGAAATTGCTAGAAAAAAATTGTAAAATATGAACGTTATTCAAAATTCAAGTTATGCTAAGTGCCACTTTTTAAACTTATAAATTAAGGTGAAACAGTCCGCGAGAGAAAATGTGTTCCAGTCAGCAATGTCAATTGCGGAGGGGACAGTAACGGATCATTTCAATGAGGAAACTAGGTTCCTTGCACCAAATCTCCATCTGATTAAGAGAGTGGCAAATCGATTCAGAAGCAAGTTCCGTCCCGAGGAACCAGTGAATCTTAATTTCCAGGTATATTAATTAGTGACATTTTCCCCTTTTTTCTCGGAGAATTAACCCCTATCCACATGTCACACATACCATACTGAAATTGTGCACGTCCAGGTTTCCGCACAGGACCTGTCTCGTGATGCCAGAATAACCAGCACAAGGGTGGAGAAGAAAATTCGGCAAGCTTGGTCGGACTATGACGATGAGATGATCACTACAAGCCATTTCTTGCGAATTTGTGGAGGTGTTTATGGCCACACGGAGTAAGTTTTCGATAGTCTGATTTTTTTCGGTGTTAAATTCGCGTTAATTCTTGGGATATTGATGTTTGTACATGCCGTATTCTTTTGTATATATGTAAATATTACATTTCAGGTTTTTTTTTTATTGATAGCATTTTCCCCTTAGATTTTTGTTTTCTTCGCGTTCTTAACAGTTTTGGCTTTAAATAAAATTTGTACAAAAAACGTAAAACTTCGTAAATATTTACATACATGGTTTATAGATATACAGGTACACTTTTTCTACAAAAAGATATTTTACTTTATGTTCATTTTCTCCCTTTTTGTCGTAAGATCTAGTGACAGAATGTAATTTGAATCAGTTTTATTTTTTATTCTTCATAGTTGTCACGCTGAACATTATGAAATCAATCGGTAAAAGTAAATTTTTATTAAAAAAAATTAATTTTCTTTAATTTCGACTTTTTTTATTTTCTATTATAATATTCTTTACGTAGACAAAATTTCATTGCTAACTAAGGCATAAATTAATTAAATTTGGCTTTAAATTTTTCTTTCAAAATTATGGCCCTTAATGAGGAGGCCTCCACGTGGCAAGGGCTGGGCAACGGTATCAATTTATTTATTTATTTTTTTTTACAACATAATAAAATTATTTTTCCTGTAAATAAGATACCGGCAGACTTCCTCTCGTAAACTTTTTATAAGTCATAAATTAATAAAATTAAATTGATTGACCAGATACCAGTAAATAACACAAAATAGAGGTGGATATAATTATATTAGATTATATAAAAAAAATTCATTTTATTAAATTTATTAAATTTGGCTTTAAATTTTTCTTTCAAAATTATGGTCCTTAATGAGGAGGCCTCCACGTGGCAAGGGCTGGGCAACGGTATCTATCTATTTTTTTTTTTTAAATAATAAAATTATTTTTCCTGTAAATAAGATACCGGCAGACTTCCTCTTGTATAGTTTTTATAAGTCATAAATTAATAAAATTGATTTAATTGACCAGATACGAGTTAATAACACAAAAAATGGAGTTGTAAATAATAATATAAGACTAGATAAAAAATGGGGTGAAATGACCTAGGTAGGAGAGAGAAATGACCTACCGTGAAATGACCTACCGTGAAATGGTGGGAGAGAGAAATAACCTGGGAGAGAAAAATTTTTAGAGAGAAATGACCTGACACCATTATTTTTAATGACCGCAAAAAATGACCGCTAAATCAAAAATTCGTTTTTGAGTAAAGTTAATGCATAAAATAATAATTATTCGAAAAAAAATGTATTTAAAATTAGACATGGTCTGTTTTGCATTATGATTACCATACAGATTACGGTAAAATTTTATCGTTACAATATTATAAATCGATATATCGTTTCAACATGACAGTTCAATAGAATGTAGAGGCGGCTCTTTAAAGAGTTGAATTCTGTGTTAGATTTTGACTGTAGAGGAAAGGTAATCGTTAGCTATAACAGTGTATCAACTAAATATTGTTTTAATCAGTAAATCATGATGCAAAAACTTACACAACTTGCAGACGTCAATGTAAACAACTTCGTTACCCTGACTGTGTAGCGAATCCCGATCCCGATCAAAGAAAGAATTGATAACGGTTAGAAATTCATACTTTTCAATATATATCGGTATAATAAAACAATTAATTACCCCTTGTGAGTTCAACATGGTGAAATAAGGACCCTCGACCTGGCCCACTCGATGACCTGCCCTGACCTCGGCCGCTGCGCGGCCTCGGTCAGGACAGGTCACCTCGTGGGCCAGGTCTCGGGTCCTTATTTCACCATGTTGACCTCACAAGGGGTAATTAATTGTATAATAAAATACAACTGACTTATAGGCGGACCGACTTATAGGCGAGTATATACGGTATTAACAATTTATAATTAAAGGTACATGTGTTTTGAATACTGGATTTCCTTTTACCTTGGTACATGTATTTTAATTAATGATTATTTTGACAGGTCACTATGACAAATGTATAGCTCAGCTGATATCTAAGACCAAGGACATGTCTGCCGTGGCTGGTAGCATCTTCTCTCATCTGGCTGTACAGAAGAAAAACATCCTTATCACCATGCTCATCGTAAGAGTCGTCAAATTTAAAATCTTTTTTCTTATTTAAAAAACTAGCTAACATAACAACACAAAAATTTTCTTGATACAGAATTCCTTCAGTTTAATAATTGTTTGGTTTTTTTTTTATACTATAATTTTCTCAATGAAAAATTATAAAGTAATGCATATGGCTATAACTCGGCTCATTATAAGTTCCAAATTGAATAAGAAAAAAATTGAATTTATCAATTGATTCTAAAGTAATGAGAGAAAACAGAGATTTTAGAATTCCAGTAAAAATTCTGATAATTAAGTATCTTTGTTATAGGACCACCTGTGCAAGAAAGAAGCGGGTCTGACAGATGAGCTGGCCTCCATACTGACTGAGCTCACCACACTGAACAATGCAGAGAATGCTAAAGTAGCTCTCAGGGCCAGACAGGTATTACAATGCCTTTATAAACACTGTCATTATTATCATACAAAATATTCATTTTTATATGTGTATCAATCTCACTGCCTACTAGATCTCTGAAAAGCATAGGAGTGGATCAAGGTATTTAAGGTGATGAAATTTTTATGAAATATTTTCCCCCCTTTCACAAAAAGTTTTTTTAAGTGGATATTTTGCAAATAAATACTATGATATCCATAACATATACAATGAACTATAATATGTGTATACTATGTGTAATTGGATTTGGATTAATTTTTCAGGTGTTGATAGCAGCTCACACTCCCCCTTATGAACTCCGACACAACCAGATGGAATCCATCTTTCTGTCGGCCATTGACATGTATGGACCAGAGTTCAATCCAGAAAATCTACAGGTCCGGTAGATCTTTGATATCTTTTCATCTTAACATTTGAAAATCTATACTGAAAGGAAAAAGAAACGCAGGGTAAACTTTTGAGGTGAATAATATTTGTTTTTTCTAAGAATACTTTTTAGTTTTTGAATCTACCTTTTAAAATCATCTTTCAAAAAGATATAACCAGATTCTCATATGATTTTGTCTCTTTATTCATAAGTAATTGAAGCTCATATGACGATACCCCGAAAAGTGAAAATCCAAAACTCTCATTATCTTCAATGTCTATCTCGTGCATTTGTAAGAGTCTTATTTTTGACTTGGCTTGCGTAGCAAGCTAATCCCTGTTGACATAGCCGTTTCAGAGCTGTAAAATTTTTCACGCATTCATCAAGGTGATCCATACGCCAAATATGATAGTTCTAGCAAAAAATGCTCTTGTTTGAGTGATTTTATAAAATTAGGATGTAAAAACTGCATAAGATATCAGACTGTTACATTATTTATGTCTTCATGCTTTTAAAGAGATTTTTGTTTAAATATCTGTAAGATGTACAATTACTGCGTATGAAAATATGTTCAAGCATGTTAGGCGGATCTAATCTTCTCATCTGAAGTTTGTTTATAATTGACCTAGAATACCTCCCAACACAAACACCTGCTGCTCTCATTAATTGCAGCTATATAGTGTGCTTGAAAAATCTATTTTTAGAATCCAGATTTGCTGTGGGAATCTTTAAACTAATTACCCAATAACACTGACCACTGCAGCTAGTGTGCTTAAATAATACATTATGGAATCCAAGATTTGCAGTACTGCTTATCTCAATAATATGTACGGAAGCCCATTAGGGCCAACCTGTACATACAAAGGAAAAGCAATATTGAATACACTTTATTTTTTAACCAAACATGAAGACATATAATATTCAATCTCTTAAGATGCAAAATAAACTGAATATAAGGTATGGTGTCCAGATGTATGAAAAAGCTCAATGAACTCGAGCAAGTCAACTCACAGGCCCTTCAGGCCTTTGATTCCTTTGCATGGAATTTCATCAGAGCGTTTATCTTTCAAATCCTGGCTATATTTAGCATGGGTAACCACGCAAAAAATAAGTATAACGGTGTGCGCATGCGCCAGTGAGAGGAATACAACTGTAAGTTGACTGGCTCAAAAAACCAAATTGCAGAATTGTTTTCTTTCAAATTTCGTATGAATGTAATGATTATAATCATCTACTCTATAAATGGCTGTTTTTGTGTTAGTGAGGTGGTGATTTGAGAGATGGCAGGACGAATAACCCGCTTGTAACATGACTGTTTCGCGTTACCGTCATCGTCACGGTTGATTGAACACCACTCCAGACCCTCTCTGACAACGGCTAAAACGTTTTATGGGGGAAAATTTACAAGAGACTGATTAATAAACCGTTGTTGCCTTTTTCATTAATCAGGCGATTCGCAAACAAGACCCCTTTGAACTTCCGTAAACTGTGCCAAGATTGCAATTAATTCATAATGTCTCTTAATATTGAAAAACGATGTGCATACCTCATATGCATCAAATAATGCAACAAGATTGGTTGACAAACTCGCCGTTATCAAATAGCACGTGTTTTAGGCTTTTTAGCGTTTTCCCTACGTGACGTCATAAATTTTATGGTTGAGTAATTTTGAATACTGATTTTGATGCACAGTAACTAAATTTCCCTTCTGACCAATTTTCGTAATTTTCGGTCACGTGGTAAAATTTTTATCGAAAATTATGCTACCCTGCGTTTCTTTTTCCTTTCAGTATACATGTCTGACAAATTTTTCTCACAATCTATTTATATTTTAACGTTTTATGTCCTTGTCAGTCAATTTTATACTAGGTCTTCTAGTTCAGTATTAAAACTTTCTTGTACATGTCTTTAGAAGAGAAAGGCTTATTTGGACTTCTTGTATGACGTAAGCTTTCAAGGTTATAAAAATTTCTTTTTACAGAATTGTCTGGATAGAATTCAATTTTGTGTTATCTTTATGTAGCAGTCTTGAAATATCTTTTGCATGAAAATTTGTAGTTCTTAGTTTGAATATTGTTAAGCTTATGTTACACCTTTATGTTTTCTTTAACAAGGTATGAAAATTTATAAAAGGCAGAATATTTATTCTACTAATAAATTTTTACCTTAAGTGAGATACAATTTAGAGAAATCTGTTACTTTTAAAGTTTTTAGCAATTAATATATATATATATGGGCAAGAAAGTCATTTTAAGGTTTTGTTCTGACACCAAGATTTTTCCCAATTTCATTGTATTTGAAAATATGGCGTTTTATTATACTCATACCGATAAGGCAAATGTTCAATTCACAAAGAAATATTTTAAGTGGTGCGTTAGCAATTTTGTCTAGTGTATATATATATCTTTGTTAGCACCTGAAAATATTTAATACTTACCTGAACATCACAAAGTTTAAGATGTATGAAAGTAGGAGAAAGTATGAATATATACATAGTAGAGAGTTCAGGGGTAATGGGAGATACTTTATTATTAATTGTGACTTTTAATTTGTATCTTCAGAAAATCATCCATTCAGAGACGGCCATTTATGACATCCTTCAGGAATTCTTCTGGCACACTAACAACCTGGTCAGATCTGCTGCCTTAGAGGTGAGAACAAAGCAGTCAGTGTCAGGTCAGATCTGCTGCCTTAGAGGTGAGAACAAGGCAGTCAGTGTCAGGAATCAATTTTCATGGCACAGTTTGATCTCAGTACCAAGTTTACACCTGTTTTCTGCAAAAATTTTTTCTATTTTGCATATGTTTGCTTTCATAATAATGATTTTCTTAAAGTTATTCAATTGGTTTTAGCAATTTTAGTTTGCTTTGACAGATTTAACCCATTTGTTAGACAATGTTATAAAGGAATGATAATCATTAATCTGGATAGAGTTATCTCCCTTATCAGAGTGTCAGTGAACCTTAAAAAAGAATAATTTATTTACAATGCTGCACTTTTTATGAATGATTTTGTAAATGCTTTTAAATTGATTTTTTTTTTATCATAGGTGTACATAAGGAGAGCTTACATTGCGTATGAGGTGAACTGTCTCCAGCACAGAGAACTTAATGGGGACATGTCAATGGTGGAATTCAGGTTCCTCCTCCCCAGGTCACACCCCAACAGGTAATAGATGATGAAGATATTAAGATAACATAAATACTTTATGAAAGTAAGAAAAATTCTGAATCAGCAATTACTGTTTTGCTGTCATTTAAGTAATAAGGATCAGGTTACAGTACATGTTTAAAATTCTTTACTTGATTTTGTCACTGCTCAGATGTATTCTTGAACAATGTACATTTCTAAGAGCAAGGGAAGTACATGTATCTATTTTGATTGTTGATTATAACTTACAGTAAAACAGTTGATAACAGTGTTGTTTTGTTAATTATTAGGTTGATGGTGATGCGCTATGACAGCAGTGACAAGGTGTCCGGTCTGTCAGACCCTGAGGCCCACATCGATCAGCTGGAGGAACCGCCCACCTGTCAGAGAATGGGCATCATGGCCTCATTTAACTCCATGGCTGAATTCGAAATGTGAGTAGTGTTTGACTAAATGCTACAGATTGAAAGGAAAATCTCATCTTGATATTATGTATAAATCTTATAAGTCGGCACCATTTAAAAATTTTTCATTTCATTAGAGATTATTAATTTTAAAAATGCTTTTTTTGCAGCCACTTTGAGCAGGTGTTGGAGTGCTTTACAGTGGAGTCAGACAGCCCACCTAGCAGTCCCACTATACTGGCCAAGAGTCCTGCCGGCAATGAAGACTCCATCTCTCTTCATGTTAGTGTTACTTACTGTACCTTCTGATATAAAAAATAAGCAGAAATGAAAAAAAAGTTTAAAAAGTCTAAAAAATCACTCTAGTTACCATTACCTAGTGCATATGTTTCAGTACAATATCTTACTCTATGAAACCCTTCATAGTGCGCTTAATTTATGATGTAAATAATCAGTTACCTAATAAATGATGTATTTAACAATGAAAGGTGCCAGAGAACCAATTTTATTCAATTTTCTTGACAGAGTTCCTCAGATCCAGATGAACCTATTCATTTCATCAACGTAGGAATTAAATTCAGCAAAAAGGAGAAGTATGACGACAATGCTCTTGCTGTCAAGTTCCAGGATTTTTGTAAAGAAAGGGTATGGACTCTTCAAAGCACCAATTCCTTGCTATACATCTATTATGGCTGTAGTTTGAGATAATTGAATGTCATGTTTTGTGATATTTTTAGGAGCAGTATTTGTGTGAGAAGGCCATCAGAAGAATCACATTCCTAGTCTACTGTAGGGTAAGTCTCAAAATGATTGTTTTCACTGTGATTGAAATTGTGTCAAAATTTCAGTACAGATTTTGTTTGAAAGCACTGCAATATGTATATGATATAGTTACATAATATTAGCTTGTATTTATTTTCTCTTTCAGAGAAGTTCACCAAAATATTTCACATATCGTGCCAAGTTTGATGTAAGTATAGCACTACATACATGATAATAAAAAGAGTAATTCACTTAAAAAAGATGGTTGTAAATAAGAAATAGAAGCAAAGTTTTATATGCCTGTATACCTCTAATTTTTATCAAAACTCTACAGAGAATTGTAAAAAATTATTGTTAATATTTAGTTTGGAGAGGACAGGATTTACCGACATTTAGAGCCAGCCCTGGCCTTCCAGCTGGAGATCAACAGACTGAGGAACTTTGACCTGGAGGCCATTCAGACCAACAACTACAAGATGCATCTATACCTGGGAAAAGCTAAGGTAGAATTTCAGTTGGTTGGGATTAAAGGGAGAGAACTCTTACTGTATTTGTGATTCATATAAAACAAGATGTGTTTGTAAAACACTGATGCCCCCGTATGGCAACATAGCAGAAATAAAGCTTTTCTTAAACGCAAATTTAATTAATTCGTTCAAAAAGTAGGGTATTCTCACTGGAAAACAATTGTGAAATTTGAAAGTAAGCTAATGTTGAAGTTTTTTAATGAGTACAAAAATCTCCAAGGTCAATGTAATTAGTATCAAATGAAAGGTCTTGCCACATAAAATACTTATGTAGAGCATGAAAGTCCTAGCACTAACCGTTCAGAAGTTATGGTCAACGTTCAATTTCTTGAAAAGTAGGTCAAACTCCAAGGTCAAGGTCAAAGTTATTGTTATCAAATGAAAGGTCTTGTCATAAGGATCAAATATGTAAAGTATGAAAGCACTAGCCCTGAGTCTTTAAAAGTTATGGTCAAGGTTTGCTTTTTTTAAGTAGGTCAATCTCAAAGGTCAAGGTCAAAGGGGTCAAGGATCTTCATATCCAATGAAAGGTCTTCTCACAAGGATTACAGATATGAAGTATGAAAGCCTTATCCCTTACCGTTCAAAAGTTATGGCCAAGGTTAAAGTTTTTTTACAAATACGGAAATTTACAAGGTCATGGTCAAAGGGTCAAGGTTGTTGGTGTCCAGTGAAAGGTCTTTTAACAAACATTACATATGTGAAGTATAAATGTCCTGGTGACAACTGTTCAAAAGATATTGCAAAAGTAAAATTTTAAAATTTTTCTTAAAAAGTACGTCAAACTTCAAGGTCAAGGTCAAAAGGTCAAAGTTATTGTTATCAAATGAAAGGTCTTGTCATAAGGATCAAATATGTAAAGTATGAAAGCACTAGCTCTGGGTCTTTAAAAGTTATGGTCAAGATTTGCCTTTTTTAAGTAGGTCAATCTCAAAGGTCAAGGTCCAAGAGGTCAAGGATCTTCATATCCAATGAAAGGTCTTTTTACAAATATTTAATATATGAAGTATGAAAGCCCTATCTCTTACCGTTCAAAAGTTATGGCCAAGGTTAAAGTTTTTTCCACAAATACGGAAATCTACAAGGTCAAGGTCAAAGGGTCAAGGCTGTTGGTGTCCAGCGAAAGGTCTTTTAACAAACATTACATATGTGAAGTATAAATGTCCTGGAGTCTACTGTTCAAAAGATATGTCCAAAGAAAAATTTTGAAATTTTCATGTAAAAGTAGGTCAAACTCCAAGGTCAAGGTCAAAAGGTCAAATTTGGTGGTACCCAAAGAAAGGTCTTGTCACAAGGAATACACATATGAAATATGAAAGTCATAGCTTCACTTAATCAAAAGTTATAGGCAAGGTTAAAGTTTTTGCGGACAAACAGACAAACAGAGAGACAGACAGACAGACACGACAAAAACTATATACCCCCGAAACTTCGTTTACGGGGGCATCAAAAAGCCCAGTAGACCTCATTTGTAAACAATTCAAGTGTTTTGAAAATTAGTGAATAAATATGTCTTATCTTATTGATATCATATTATTTTTATTAAAGTTTGTTGCTCTACATAAATTTGTGGGAAATTGAAGTAGATTGAAAAATTTCATAATGTTGCAGACTCCGAACAAAGTTGATTGTATATCCAACAGTCCAATAAAAGGGACCTAACTCTGTGAAACTTACATTATAAACTGATTTGTTTATTGTCTAACAGGTGGCAGCGGGACAGGAAGTGACGGATTACAGATTCTTTGTGAGGGTCATCATCAGGCACTCTGACCTCGTCACCAAGGTAATGACAGACAATGAATCGGCACAAAAATTTTTCTTCTCAAAAGGAAAAAAAATATGTTTTGATGCAAAAACAGTTACAACTGAAGATATTGTCTGATTTATACCATCTTGTGTATATGCATTGTGCACTTCTTTATTTTCCTCCTCTAAATTCTAAATTCTACTAGAATCAAAAATCCAATCAAGCAAAGTATTTCTTATCAAAGTTGTCCAATTTTTGTGTGTATGTGCTCTATTTTAGACAAACACAAGCCTTAAGTAACACTGAACTGACAAGTTTCTAATGCTTTTAATTTATATCATCAGGAGGCCTCTTTTGAGTACTTACAAAATGAAGCAGAGAGAACCCTCCTTGAGGCTTTGGATTCATTAGAAGTGGCGTTCTCCCACCCACTGGTGATCTAGGGTTTATAAAGTCATGTAAAATTTCTTATTTTCATTGATTTAGATTTCATTGGTATGTAGAAAAAGTATTGGTTCATGGGGATTAAATTCCATGGTTAATGTAAACAATTATGGTACTGGAGTTTGAAAGTTCCAATTTAATTTTCTGGAGGACACAATATTTAAAGAAAATCTTTGTACTTTGAAAAACAAAAATTACCCCCAACCCACCCCCACAAGAATTAGTAATTTCACAGTATTTCAAAATTTATCAAAGTGATGTTTTCAGTTTGTATCAGAATTAACATTCATGATACTTAATATACTCCCCGTCAATGAAAACGCAACACTTTAAATTTAGGATGAAAAGTATACACGGGTTATAACTACGTACCAAAATAGGTAGGACATCTTTTACTTTGCCAAATCAGTTATTTAACGGTTGAATGAATTTCTTTCCTATACCGGAAGTTGCTTTTTAGCCCTCTTAGCAGAAATCAAATTTTTGAATTTTTAACAAAATCTTTAACAATATTTTGGGTTTTCAAGGTTTTGTAGCTGTTTATCATAAGTAATGTACTAAAAGCCCGGGAAAAAAAATCTTCTTTCTTTACCGGATGTGATGCCTATATTTCCTAAAAATGACTGATTTTGGTTGCTAATGATGGAGATTCTCAAAATAAAGAAAAAAAGAGATGCAGATGCAAATGAAAACTATTTAAACACTCTTCAGACTCAAGTGTTTCAATAGCATAAATAACAGTTTCTTGACCGGAAGTCCAAGAGTTACTACACTACGCCAAGTTAGAGAAAATTCGACCGCTGTATCTGAACAACAGGCAATTAAACATGCCCAAGAATATTTATTTCGCTCAAATAAAGACATTAATAAACCTAAGACATGGTAGAAATTAGACTGCCTACATTAATGTTGTACATGGCGGACTAGCATGTTTTGATTAATTTGTCGGAAGGGGGGATGTTTTATTTCAATGTTATCTGTTCAGAGGGCTAAAAAAGCAACTTCCGGTAATGGTATAAAAAAACCATTCAACCATTAAATAACTAATTTGGCAAAGTAAAAGATGTCCTAACTTGTTTGGTACATAGTTATATCCCGTATATAATTTTTTACCCTAAAAGTAGAGTGTTGCGTTTTCATTGACGGGGAGTATAGATCTTGTGTTATAATTTCAGTCCAAGAAGACTGACTGTAATCACATATTCCTGAACTTTGCACCAACTCTGACCATTCCAGAACCAGGCAAGGTAAATTCAACAATACCATATACTGTAAAATCACATATTTTCGTGGTGTCAAATTTTCGTGGTTTGAGGAAAATATCTCGGTTCGTGGGGATGAATTCGTGGGTCTCTTCAAACCATGAAAACAACAAAAATTAAACCCCCACGAAAATTTGTGATTTCACAGTAATATACTCATGTTTGAATATAAATACCACTCATTTTCTTACCATTTCTGGTTATTACCATTGTGAATCTATCATAACTCTGTGTTTACTTATATCTCGACAGCTGGAGGAGACAGTCAGAGCCATGGTGATGAGATACGGCAGTCGACTCATGAAGATGAGAGTTCTCAACGCCGAACTCAAATTCACAATCAAGTAAGTCTACTTCTTAATTCTCAAACTTCTTATGAGACAAATAGTTTTGGTTGTAAACGCATGTACAATGGATATTTAGCTCTAAAGACAAAAATTCTGGAAAAGCTTTTAACATACAACAAATATTTTGGAATGTTTTAGGTTTGCATCAAGTGACACAAGCATTCCTATTCGTCTGTTTTTGACCAATGAGAGTGGATATTACTTGGACATGAGCATGTATAGGGAGGTCACAGATCCTAACATGGGACAAGTATGTCTTTCAGTTTATCAGTCTGTTTTTACTTGCACTTTAATGACATTTTCTGCATGTTCAGTTAATTTGTACCAAGCTGAATCATGTAAAAAAAAAAATCTGAGAAGAGTTGGGGTATGTAGATAAATGTGCAGTAAGTGGGTTGGGGAAGTTAAGGGCAATATATTGTTTTTAGTATTCTTTGCCTGCCATATACATTTTCCACATTTAAATATTGTATTGATAATTTATTTGAACAATATCAAAAAATGCAACATACATACGAACTGTTCAGTTCAAGACTTCATATCAGGTCAAGGTCATATTTTCAGAGTAAATAAGGGGTTTTATTTTACAAGAGTTTGACATCATTTTGGAATTGTATTTTATGAGCATTTGAGGTTTCTTTGATACATGTATTTTATCCTTGTTTAGATTTAAGCCTTTTTATCAAACTCTTGAATACATTTTGTAGGTGATGTTTGAAGCCTATGGAACAAAACAAGGGGCCCTTCACGGTCTGCTGATCAGCACCCCCTACCCCACAAAGGACCATCTACAGCTAAAGAGATTCCAGGCCCAGTCAAGTGGAACAACCTATGTCTATGATTTTCCAGGAATGTTCACTCAGGTATCACGACATGGCTATAAAATAAGATAAAACACCTACTGAGAAAGCAACATTATGACAACAATTATCAAGGATATTGAAATCCTCAAGAAAAATTTTTATACAGGCAATGTTATATAATGGTTACTTTTAGAACAAGAAAATTAAGTCCCAATGTTATCAATTTTTATTTTTTTCAATCAAAAATACCTGCTTCCATTTATCTAATTTTTTCAGCATATTTCTTAATTAAAAGCTAAAAATAGAAAGCTGATGAGAAACAGAAGTTTAGCTGTTGTAGGATGACTGTTTTAAATCATGTCTCTCTCTTTCAGGCCTTACAGAAGTTTTGTTGTTTTGACTTTGTTGTTCTGTATTTCATGCCTTACAGAAGTTTTGTTGTTTTGACTTTGTTGTTTCTCTTTCAGGCCTTACAGAAGTTTTGGAAGGATCATAGGGAGGAGAACAAGATTCCAGCTGATGCCTTCAATTGTATAGAGCTGGTTCTGGATAAAGACAACAACCTTTGTAAACAGAACAGACTGCCAGGAGAGAATGAGGTTAGACTGTAATACTGATACAAACCTGTTTTCTGTTCACGTCTGGAAAATAAAACTTTTGATATTATGCTTGATTGGAATGTTATCCTGAGTTCATTGTTGGACATGTTACCTTTCAGATTGGAATGGTGGCCTGGCAGATGACCTTGAAGACACCAGAATGCCCTGAAGGTCGTGACATCATAGTTATATCTAATGACATCACATACAAGATTGGTTCATTTGGACCTGTGGAGGATCTCCTGTTTAAGGTATCACCCAGTAGGATCATAAAGCCTATATACAGCTGTGAAAAAGATAAAGATTATAAACACTGATTTAGCAAAAAAAAATGCATACAACACAAATCCATGAAAAGGGTATAAGACATGAAACCTGGAAATTACAGACGTGGAATCAAGTGCCTAGGAGGAGTAAGCATCCTTGGTTGACTGTTGAAGCTATGCAATGATTAAGATTTTTTTTGGATGAAAATCAAATCAAAGATTGTTTTCCCAGATCAGTATTTTTTTGCATTGAAAATCGCCTTTCAGAAAGCCTCAGAGAAAGCGCGAAGAGAGGGACTTCCCCGAATCTTCATCTCGGCCAACAGTGGAGCCAGGATAGGGCTGGCTGAGGAGATCAAACACCTGTTTAAGGTGGCCTGGAATGACCCCAAAGATATACAAGAGTTTGACATCATTTTGGAATTGTATTTTATGAGCATTTGAGGTTTCTTTGATACATGTATTTTATCCTTGTTTAGATTTAAGCCTTTTTATCAAACTCTTGAATACATTTTGTAGGTGATGTTTGAGGCCTATGGAACAAAACAAGGGGCCCTTCACGGTCTGCTGATCAGCACCCCCTACCCTACAAAGGACCATCTACAGCTAAAGAGATTCCAGGCCCAGTCAAGCGGAACAACTTATGTCTATGATTTTCCGGGAA
>NW_026928619.1:0-34347 GCF_032062105.1 Saccostrea cuccullata | reverse complement strand
GTATATTAATCAACAAATGATGTTCAAATTTTTCTGATCATTAGATAATACCTTAATTAGGGATTGTAAACATTAAAACTGGTTTTAAACAATCAGTTGAAACTATGTCCATGTCCTTTTAAATACTGAGACAGGGTGTCATGGAAGGCATTTGCAAGAAAAAGCACTTCTTTATGATAATTACTCTTCTCAATACCGTGTAACGATTTTTGAAGCCCTTCATTTGCATACAAAGTTGAATCTATATGAAGGGAAAAATTTGGCGAATTGAACTTACATGTAAAACAACATAAAATCAAGCAATCATATGCAATGATTTTGGGGTTTAAATAAGGAAATATTTTCCCAGAATTGTCCAGTAGTTATTATACATATATGCATTTAATTATGTATGTTTAAATTTATTTACAATAAAAATAAAGGTTCGAGAATACCTCTTCTTTGTACCACCAAGTAACTTTTTTCTGCGGAGTATGTAAACAAATGTCATACAGAGTAGTACTCCAAAAAGAAACCAGGATACAATAGCCACTGCATACACAGGTCCGCACGACTCACATCTGTCAGTCAAGACTTCTGACAAAAAGAACCAAAGACAAACATTTTTCGTTATTTTAATTATCAAACGCAATTGTAACCGTCGGTAGAGATCAGAACAGTAGTCTTGGGTTTTGATATTTTACATTTGGAGAATAAACCTACAACATTCATACAAAATTCTAATTATTCATACTTTAAACGCAGTTCACTAACTTTATATATCCGTATTACTCATCTAACATCAACTTTACATTAAAATTATTAAAATATTTAAGTAACTGGAAATTACAAATTATAAATAAATAGATAAACGTTACCAGCCTACATCCCCTATGCTTGTATCTTCATGAAGTAAGCAAAGTATATTCATGTACTAGCTTCTACCTTGACGGTGTGCTTCGGTATGAGCGGGCAGGTGGTTAAAAACGCGTTTTGTTAGTAGTGAACATCACTCACGCACTCTCTCTCATACACCCCTTTCTCTTTATCCTACTAAATCATGTGACACGGATCGCAAATGACAATGAAGACAGACGAACAGTGAAGACACTAAAACTAAACCACAAATAAGTTGATCCAGGATCTAACACCTGGCTACATATATATCTTTTAAATATACTCACAATCAATAGAAACACAACACCCTTTTTCTAAATCCATTCATTACTTTCAAATGAAATACAATAAACAACAAACACACCATTTGGACATAGCAACGACACGCAGTAGCTTTATTTGAAATTTACAGAACATATGCAAAATATGAAAATCAATTTGTATATACAAGTTTATGATGGATTGAATAAATCATGATAAAATTTAAACATTGTGTGTTACGTGTGTCCTAAACTGGTATTTAAACCACTATTCACCTCTTATATAGCCTTGCAAACAACCCGGTTTAAAGAACAACATGATATTCACCGGTATTCGAATGAAAACCTTGTAATTCCAAAAAGTAATTCATTATCACACCAAGTAGAAATTGATTTCTTTTAATTCGTTCCTCAAACGAAAGAAATAATATAATTGTGGGGTGAAAATTATATCGGGATATAACTATCTGTTGGGGAAATACAAGCATCACATCCGAAAAAGAAAGAAAAATTTTTTTCCGGGATTTTATACAATACTTATGATAAACACTACAAAACTTTAAAAACCCAAAATATCGTTAAAAAATTTATTAAAAATGCAAAATTTTTATTTTTTAGGAGCGCTAAAAAGCAACTTCCGGTAATGGAATGAAAATCATTCAACCGTTTAATAACTGATTTGGCAAAGTTCAAGATTTTCTAATTTTTTTGGTACCTAGTTATAACCCGTATATAATTCCTCCTAAAATAAGGGCGTTGCATTTCTTTTGACTGTCAGTATAGTTAAACAATCTCTTTCCAAAAACCAACGTTTTATTCAATATATATGCATGTTTTATTTATAAAACATGCAGATATTTTAAATAAAACTTTTTTTTTATTCTGCTGGTCCTATTTATTTCCAGTTTACTTTTTTGAGCATTACTGCCTTTCTTTTACATATAAAAAGGTAAACACTAACCAAACTTCTAAGTGATCACCTAACATTTTTAAGTTTTATAGAACAAATGCATACAATAGATTATTTCTTTAGTTCATGTTTTAAAGATGCATGTTTCAATTCGATGTTGCGTACATTTCATGTAAGTATCTTGTCAGAATTTTAAGCAGTGTCAAGGAAATGATGTACCCTCAAAATGAAAATTCACACAAAATAATCTCTATGAAGAAAGACCAACATGTATCCCTCTAATAGATGTGAGACATCCTTTACTGTTGGATAACATATGTACCCCTGAATAGGAGATTGACCAATCTGCTGTCAAGCCTATTCCATAGATCTTTCCAAACCGTTCAAATTGTGTGAGGGGGGGGGGGGGGCATTGACATTCTTTATAAAAATCCCTAATGTGTTAATTGGGATTGGGATCCGGGGATTCGACAGTGCATAATCACAGAGTGCACCGCTTTAAGGATGGATCAGACTGCTTGGGATGACACTATCACCAATTCCTTTTCATTTCAAACGATTGAAAGTGTTTGTTTTAATGTTCCTAAGATTGTTTCATGATAAATAAACACCCTTTTAACCTGGCGTGACGCGAAACCTTGGCCTCAGAGGAAGATCAAGGTTACTTCCGGTTTGGTTAAATTTTGACCAAAGCTTTCAAATTGTGATAAAATGGCGATGAAAATGACGCACAGCCGAAAGAAAAATGCTTTTAAATGGGTTTTGATACTGGTTGTTTTAAAAAGTAATAATAAGGACAACTAGATGCGATCTCGTTGCAAGCAACGAGTAGGTCTTCCGTCCTATATCTGATGGAATAAGACCTGTGTTGGGATAATTCCACTGATATGATAAAAAATGCTAAAAAGGCACAAGAATTCTTCAAAATATGTTTAGAAACACAAAAAAATGTAGGATCTATCAATTCCAATCAACTTCCGATTCCACTTCTTCACTTCCGGTGCGACCGTATGTGCTCTAAACCATTTTCATCTCTACATCAAGCATGCAGTAATCATCCCTGAAAGTTTCGATGGAAAATACTCATTTTAGACAACTTCCGGTTTGAACGAACCGTCTTCCGGTGGAAATATTAAGATGCTACGCATTCTTTAAATCTCTATAATGAACAATTACGTTCATTAGAAAATGAAAAAAAAAATCGCTATACATGATCATGTATTTAAATTACATGTACTTCCGGTTTACAACGGAAGTGTCGACGGAAAAATTAAAAGTATGCATATTGTTGGGAACATTATTTTGACCATCTTTTGTTCAATATTGCTTATCAAAATATTCACGCTTTTCGAGATATAAAGCGTCAAAGATTTAGCATTCTAGCCCCCTGTGACCCTTTATTACGTAACATATTATCAAATTTTTAGTAAATATTGTTGCAAATCGTTAAGTTAAATATCTTTTCTCTCAGTAATGTATCACAAAATATTGATCATTAAAGAGTTAAAGACGAGAAACTTTTGGCCCCTCTATGCCCCTAATTTCAAGGGCTAACCCCATTTTCTTCATATCAAATGAAAGGTCTTACTATATTGCACATTTTTTATTATACATGTCTTAACAAAATATGAACCAGTAAAAAGATATAAAGAAAACGTATCAATTTTTGCGAGATGCGTATGAGCCTATTTTTTGAGCCCAGGTGAGCGTCGATGCCTTTTTACATGCAAAGGTCTATATACAAAATGTCACATCTACTATCCTTCCTCTACCTTCACTAAAATCTCAAGTCGATATCTTCAGTCGTTTAGGAGGAGATCTCAGGATAAGCCGACCCTCTAAAAATCAGAAAATCGTTCATATCTCACGGCCGGAAGTGACGTCATCTACGACGAAAATTTCCGACAAGGTTCAGATTAATATTTATCAGATCTGAAAGTTTGGTGAAAATCGGGCCAGCCGTTTTCGAGAAATCGCGTGCACAAAATCGGTAAGAAAAATAATAATAGGAAAAAGAAACCAAAACAAAACAATAAGGTCTTCCGTTGGAGACGGAAGACCTTAATAAAAACTAAAATAAAAGTGAATAAAACGTGGTGCAAGGATGATTCAGATATCAACATTCTCAATGATCATTTTGCCAATGTTTTGTGTTTTTTAGTGAAACCAGTGTTTAAAATTTGATAATTATCACAAAAAGATTCTTATTACACAAAACACATGCCGTAAAATACAGATTTATTTTTTCAATTGCGTCACGGAACATTTGTTTTCATCGGTGATCCTAGCATTTGTTTTCTTTCAACAATTGTTGAGAAGACTCATTTGCTGTAATAATTTTAAAATATCATACCATTCTCGTATAAAGTAGCTAAAAAAAAACAACATTTTTTAGAGTGACTACTTAGAAGTTTTGTTACATTAAGATATCAAATGATAATGAAAATAAAGCTTTACCCCCTGAATTAATTTCTTGGCCTCTCATGCGCCCATCTGAAATACAAGCAGAGTGAATTTACAATATTTATTTCATTTGCAGTTAAACAATTATTATCTCGATTAAGATTTCTCATGGATTTCATAACGAAAATTACAGAATAGGATTCTAGTAGTGTCAATTAAGAAAATACGAGGGGTGATCAAAAAGTTTGCGAACTATTTCTATGTCTACAAAACCGCAATTCAGATTAGAAAAAAATGAACATAGTCATACACAAGTTCTATAAATAGAATAAAGTTCTGCCCCTTGTTTGTGACGTCATAATGTAAAAATGACGTCACTATGTAGGTCACTTGTAACAAAAAAGGGATTGTGTCAGTCGTACTCTTTCAACGAACGACTGTACAATTTGTTACGTTGCTTTAATCTCTCACCAGAAGGCGTTTTACGCTCATCGCTCCAACACCTCTGTTATCGTCTAAATTACAAGAATCTTGTAAAACGAAAATAAATTATAGATTTCCACCAACTCGGTTATTTTTTAAATGAAATTAGAAATATCAATCTGTAGCACTTCTTTTGTTCTTTCAAAATTTGGATATATATTAAAATAGCTTAAATATATACGGCACTATTTTGTTCTGAATTTTTACCCATTTTTTCATTTTGAAACCAAGGAGACAAAATCAGGAAATATTTACTACCAGAGAGCTTAAAACATGTAACATCGTTGAGAAATCATACAAAACAATCAATGTTTATACAATTTTTGTCGACAAATAATTATTTGACAATCCGCGCTACTTTTTAGACGACAACAGAGGTGTAAGCGGAGCGCGCCCTCTGGTGAGAGATTGACGTTGCTCAAGGAAAGCAAGTTTGAAAAGACAGGTGTTTTCAATTAAGCAATTTGCTATCAAAGAACACCAATTTACACTTTGCCATTTAGTTGAATATCCTATCTACAGATTTTGTTTCCGAGATTTATTTGACCATTTCTGAGAAATTAGCTGTTTTTGTAATACAAATTAACTTACACGGAAAGAAATATAAAAGTCATAAAATTTTTTCAGCTTCTGTGACAGAACGCTAGGGGGTAACGTGACCACCTATATCACGTGATTTGGGCATGAGCAGAACGGTAGCAGATGTGTATTAAAATCAGAGAGGGTTAATTTAAAATAAAATCAACACTGAAACCAAATATTGTTTCTTACATGGAATTTATTCAAATAGTTCGTGAAATTTTTGATCCCCCCTCGTAGATACTGAAAGCAAGCCAATATCTTTTAGCCAACAAAGATAGTTTCAACAGGGAGTCAACATTTGTGATGGACTTAATTTTCTCAAACCTATAAGTATTTACATGAGAACAATAATAACTGCTTTCGATATCAGCTGGTAGTTTGAAAGACATTTTGTCCCTTTTATATGAGTATTCGAAGATCTGGCAAGAAAACTGCACTACAAAGCAAGAAAAGAGTGCACAATATAGGTCGTATCTACTGTTTAGTTGTTTTCGGGTATTAAAGTTTATCTCCTCTGAATAAACTAGGTTATTTTGAGCACATAATTATTGACTATAGAAAGATAGACAACTCTTACTTGTCACATTTATACAACTGGGCATGCGCAAGGTAAACTTCCTTTTCCTGTTGAACAACAAAGCTGCTGGTACCAAAAATTTTAACTGAAGAAAATTACTTTCATCTAAGGCATCACGAAGAGAAAGTCAAAGTAAGTTTGTTTAATTAATGAGTTATTAATTAGGATCAATTACTTGAATGATTTATTTAAAAATTTAGGGTTTTAGTCACGATTTTATTTTATCAGATTAGATTTTTGGAAAATGTTCTCGACCTTGCTGATAGGTCAGCCATGTTGTAAAAAAAAAAAAAAAAAAAAAAAAAAGATGAATGAGTCAGAGTAGAAAATTATTCAATTAACTTGACAGGGAAAAGTTTAGTTTAGTTGCAATAAATGGTAATATGTTTTGGTATTAAACAATCCAAAAAAAAAAAAAAAAAAATTGACAGAGATTAGTTTAGTTGCTATGAATTGTAATTTGTGCTTGCATTATATTTAAATAAATAATAGGAATATTACAATTTAAAAAAAATGATGAATTTTAAATGGAATTAAAATGACATTTCTTTTGTTTTATGAGCCATGTTGAGAGCCAATAAAACCAGGGCATCGAAGGCCAAAAGCCCATATGCCCGCCCAGTATCTAGGACTTCTGCAGCACATAGTATTGTAGCCTCCACGGTGACCACCCAAGCATCCACAGTAGCGTCGACGTCCATTGACCCCATCATACCGACATCAGTCACCAGTCATTATTCCCAGGCAGCTATGTCAGTGCCAACAAGAACTTACATGGTCAGCCAAGAATCGCTTGTTCAATCAGTACCCTTACAGCCTGTCTACGAGACTGCAGACATCCCAACTCCGGTTGTGCAGACTGTACCCACCCAACAGACAGTGGAGCCGCAGTTGCCTGTGCCAACAACTAGCACTACAACAGGTATAAATTGCATGGTTGAATTAGATAGGCCTACACCTTTTCAGAGTGTAGCATCAATGCTTGGAGCTCATGTCTCTCAAACATTGAAAGAAAAAATTTGGAATAATGAGTATGTCGCTTTGAGTAAACTGTTGATCAAAGAGCCAGTTTCAGATATACAGCATCATATTGTTTATCTTGATGGTTTAATTCAGGTTAAACCTAAGTACAAAGATGAAAAAATTTTGTCTATTTCACAATGGACTGATGCCTTTTTAATTTTTGCCTCAATTTACTGCGCCAAGCACTCTGCACAAGCTATAAATTTATTTCGTTATATGGCAACAATTAGAAAAGGTGCAGAGCGTTCACCTACGTCTTATGGTTGGAGGGATTATGACATCCAGTTTAGGCTGAAAAAATCATTTGATTCAAATCTTAACTGGGGTTCGGTTGATGCTGAACTTTGGTTGTTTTATATGCAGCCCACTGTACAAAATTATAGTCAGAATCCCCCCAAACAATTTAAATGTTACTCTTACAATTTTCAGGGTGTTTGCGAAAAACACAATTGCAAGTTTTTGCATATTTGTGTGAAATGTAATGGTTCACATCCTTCTTTACATTGCAGATCTTCCCAGAATAACAATGTCAAACAATTCCCCCAGTCTAGGCCCACACAACAGCAGTTCCGCCCAAGATTCCCACAGCGAGCAATTCGACCTACACAATAAGTTATGGGATTTAGGCCATTCTCCAATTAAAACCAACAATCTTCACAAATTATTAATAAATTATCCTGACAGAAAAGTTGCCAACATATTAGGACAGGGTTTTGAGAAAGGGTTTTTGTTAAATTATCAGGGCCCTAGAGTAAGGGTTGAATATAAAAATATGAAGTCTGCAATTCAACACTCTAGCGATCTAGAAGAAAAGATTAAGAAAGAAATTGGATTAGGTAGGGTTTTGGGTCCTTTTTCAGCCCCCCAATATCAAATTTAAGATGTAGCCCAATAGGTTTATTACCTAAAAAACAAGGTGGATGGCGTATGATAACCAGTCTTTCACATCCTTATGGTGATAGTGTTAACGATTACATAGATCAACAAGATTGTACTGTCAGCTATGCTTCGTTTGATGATGCAATTAACATAATTAAAAACAAAGGAAAAGGGGCCCTTATGGCAAAGATGGATATTTCTAGTGCATTTAGGCTTTTACCAATCAATCCTCAGGAATTTTGTCTGCTAGGTTTTAAGTTTAATAATTCATATTATATTGACAAGTATTTGCCAATGGGGTGTTCAGTATCTTGTTCACTGTTTGAAAAATTTTCATCATTTTTACATTGGGAATTAGAACAGAGGTCACAAAAGGATGGCATTGTTCATTACTTAGATGATTTCTTTTTTGCTGGATCAGCGAATTCTAGTGAATGCAGAGAATTAATGTATCATTTTCAAGAACTGAGTCAATTTTTAGGAGTTCCAATTGCACCAGAAAAAACTCAAGGTCCTTGTACAAAATTAACATTTTTAGGGTTAGGAATAGATTCTGTTGAAGAGACTATTTTTGTTCCAAAAGAAAAAGTGGAAGAATTGTTGGAAAAGATAAAGTATGTTCAGTGTAGTAAAAAAGTAACAAAGAAAGAATTAGAATCGCTTGTTGGTTCACTTGCCTTTGTTGTAAAAGCACTACCGGCTGGTAGGGCATTTTGTAGGAGAATTTACGGGGCACTACAAGGTGTTGATAGATCTTTTCATTTGATTAGAATATCTAATGAGATTAAGTTGGACCTTCAGATGTGGGTTGTATTTCTGCAAAATTTTAATGGACTAACTCGGTTTCCATCAGTAGATTGGTCAGATAGTGATATGTTGCAATTTTATACAGACAGTTCAGGGTCGGTTGGGTGTGGTGTTGTTTTTGGCGATGAATGGAGTGTGTTAGCTTGGCCGGCAAGTTGGTCTCAGGAGATAAAGAAGGATATTACTTTGTTGGAGCTCATTCCAATATTGTTAGGTATTGTTATTTGGGCAGAAAAACTAGCTTCTAATAAATTGCTATTACATGTAGACAATTTAGCACTTGTTCACATAATTAACAACAAAACGTCAAAAAATAAGAGAGTTATGGTTTTGTTGAGAGCCTTGGTCCTCAAAACATTGCAGAATAATATTCAAATCAAATGTCAACATATTCCAGGTATTAAGAATGATAAGGCAGATGCTCTTTCTCGTTTTCAGTTTTCGAGGTTCCATCAGCTGGCTCCTGGGGCTCGGCCTTATCCCTGTCCAGTTCCTATGCAATTTTGGCAAATTATTTATCAACTGTAGAGAACCTGGTAGATGCTAGCATTTCGGACAATACAAACAAAGTTTATAGGCAGGACATTCAAACCTTTATTAAATTTAGAGTAGATAACTCTTTTCCACAATTGTGGCCTCCACCTGTTGACCATGTCATCAATTTTGTTGCACACATATCAGAGAAAAAATGCGCCTTTTCAACCGTCAAGTGTTATCTGTCTGGTCTGAGCTTTTTTATAAACATTCATGGATGGCCAAATTCTGTGGAGTCATTTTTAATTAAAAAACTGCTTACTGGTTACAAAAGGTTGACTGTGTCTAGTGATATTAGAAGGCCTATTACCTTGCACTTATTAGGTCGTATCATAAATACCTTGCCATATGTTGCACATTCTTTATACGAGGCAACATTATTTCAATGTGCCTATTCAGTAGCATTTTTTGCATTGCTTAGAGTCAGTGAAGTAGTAGACCTTCAATCTGATAGTGTTCAGTTATTACAAGACCATGTTAGTCTACTGATTAAAAGTTCTAAGACTGATCAAATGCACAGGGGTTCAGCAGTTAAAGTTCCAAAGCATGCCCAGTCATTAATTTTGTTTACAATACTGCAGAAATTTCTTGCAATGCGTCAGACAATTTCAATTACAAAATTTTTTGTGCATTTCAACTCCAAGCCTTTGACTCAGTATCAGTTTTCTACAATGCTCAATAAATGTTTATCATTTTTGAATATAAACACATCGGTTTTTAAATCTCATTCTTTTAGAATTGGTGGGGCCACACATCTGTATTTAAATGGTATGAGCGAAGCTGAAATCAAAACCATTGGCAGATGGAATTCTGCTGCCTACAAGTCATATATGAGGCCAATTGTTTAATAAGTTAGATGCAAATTTATTTTGTTCAAAATCATTTCAGATTGCATATGGATCATTGGTTCATCTTTGATATTTTGGGCTCAGAAATATGCTCAACAGAGAATGCTTAACAACCTAAGATTTGAATCACATAGGATAATTTGGCATGGAATAAGGGGTATGGTTTGGTCACAGCTTTATCCAACTATCCAAAAGAAATTAAAAGATAATAACCCACCAACAATCCTAGTAATACACTGTGGTGGCAATGATATTGGTAATCCGCATAATACGTTGAAGGGTTTACAAATGTACATGAAATCTACCATTGTAAATATTTCACAATTAATGCCAAAGACAGTTATTGTTTGGTCTCATATTTTACCACGAAGTAATTGGACCTTATGTCTTTCTAACAATGATGGAGAAAATTGGAGAAGAAGAATCAATTCTGCACTTGCTACTTTTGTTGTTAAGAAAATCTGTGGGGCCTCCATTAAACATCCTGATATTTTAAAAAGACATGTAGCCCTTTTTCGCAAAGATGGTGTACACTTGTCAGACTTGGGTAATGACTTGTTTGTGAATTCTTTAAGAAATGCTCTGGGGGTGTTTTTGTCAACCACTGACAGATTTTATCCTACTACTCCCACATGTACTTGTTAAGTCTTGTCATGGCCAATCCTTGAAGTTGTGAAGTTGCATATTTGAAAATTGAATTGTATACAATTACTGGTTGAGTGTTAAAATGATAAATATGTATTTGTATTGGTGAATGCAAAATTGACCGCCTAGATTTGTTGGCGGATGACCCACAAAAAATATGTTTTGTGGTTCATTTGGCAGAATTTTGCAGAGAATGCCAACTCCATGGGGCACTGTTTTTTCCAGGTCCCTTGGGTCAAGGTGGTGTTTCTACTGCTTTGAGTTGTTTGTGTATATGCTGCCATATCGATTTGAAGATCGGCGCATATTTTGTTGTTTTGTTGCAAAAATTGTGAATAAATGGCCATGACAAGTACGCCAAACATTAATTATTTGTAATATTTTAATTAGGCTAGGTCAATAAGGTCATTAGGATATTAAGTATCAATTTGTAGAAATTATTGTTATTGGTCTTCCAATGGTAAAGAACAATGGTTTGTAAGGGGTGCTTTGCTGTCTAAAAATAATAAATTTATCTCCTCTGGATAAACTAGGTTATTTTGAGCACATAATTATTGACTATAGAAAGATAGACAACTCTTACTTGTCACATTTATACAACTGGGCATGCGCAAGGTAAACTTCCTTTTCCTGTTGAACAACAAAGCTGCTGGTACCAAAAATTTTAACTGAAGAACCCTCCCACCCTCTCCAAGTTATAACTTCTGCAGAAATGCTTGGCCTTAAAAGAATTTTTTATAGAATTAATTGATGTTAGAATATTGTATATAAATTTATGAGCTAATGTTACTCTTCATTTGTATTTTAATGTTTTTGATGTGTGTAGAACAAAATTTCTGCTGCTGTTTTAAATTTATATTTTCAGCGTCATGGACCATAAGATGATTGATCGTATGCATATCAACAAAGACTCGAGATAGAACAGAGAATTTATGCGCCAGTGACTTTAAAGAATTTTGTGTAGTGATGGTATAAAAACTATATTAATGGCAGAATTTTGCAGAGAATGCCACCTCCATGGGGCACTGTTTTTTCCAGGTCCCTTGGGTCAAGGTGGTGTTTCTACTGCTTTGAGTTGTTTGTGTATATGCTGCCATATCGATTTGAAGATCGGCGCATATTTTGTTGTTTTGTTGAAAAAATTGTGAATAAATGGCCATGACAAGTACGCCAAACATTAATTATTTGTAATATTTTAATTAGGCTAGGTCAATAAAGTCATTAGGATATTAAGTATCAATTTGTAGAAATTATTGTTATTGGTCTTCCAATGGTAAAGAACAATGGTTTGTAAGGGGTGCTTTGCTGTCTAAAAATAATTCAAGGTCACACCACTTTATTATTAGCTCAAACTTGTTAACAATATTCAACTGGGGCATACAAAGGTCAGAAATATGTTCTTGCAACTTTTTAAAAATATTTGCCAGTTGGTATTGATATGGTATTACCTGCAGAGGCATCTTTAAAACAGTATTCACAGTAAGTATCATTTCCACGAAGAGGGCTTTCTTCATCTACAAAAAGTATTCCACATCATAAAAAAACAGTAAAGGAAAAACACATAGATAAACAAAACGAAGAATATATATGTAGGGATGAAGAGGAAAAAAAAACTTTTATGACATATACACAAAATACAAATAAGTATTATGATTTTGGAAACTGTAACAATCAACGATTTTAAAGCGTATCTACAAATGGTTAACCTGATTTTAAAAATCACTTTGATTCATCTTAAGATTTACAGGTATTTTTATACCCACACTTTCTAAAAAAAAGTTCGGTATATTGTGGCACTGTACGTAGTCTAATCATCTTTAAGGGAATGGTAAGTTCTGTCCCGTCTACGCATAGTTGTCAAAAGTTTCGGAGTTTTCATTTTCACCTAGCGGTCTTGAAAATGTTTTTATTGTAAAAAGTCCCTGGTTCCCTGATATTTATTTTGAGTTGCCTAATATTGATCTTTTGGGAGATGATTGATGGTGTCATGTAGATGTGAAATATGGTTTCCTGATTTCACCCTACATGTGGATCAAATCGGGGTCTAAAAGGTGGATTGTTATGTCAAAAAACCCCTTGATTCCTGAACCTCTCTTTCATATTCAATAGCAGCCTAATGATATCCTTGGAAATGTTGAGCAGGTGGTGTCCTGTAAATATGCAATAAGGTTTCGGAATTTTTATTAAAAATGTTAATAGAAATATGACGGTTTAAGGCAAAAAGCTCCTGGTTCCCTGAGCCTTCTTAGATTTTGCGCCGTAGCTTAAACATCTTTAGGGAGATGGAATGTTGTGTCCCGTAGATGTGCTATAAAGGTTCAGAAGTTTCATTTTAAATTGTGGGTCAATGGGTCGTGTTTGCATTTTCGTGAAAAAGTCCCCTTGTTCACTAAACTGAGTTGTATTTTCACCAAGGGTTTAAATATCAAAGGAAAATTACGTCTGACTTAAAAACAAAAAAACTTTTCTTCTTATTTCCTTATACTTTTTACACTACAGGAAAAAATTTTGAAGAATGGTGTTTCTTATTTGCATTAAGGCTTTGAAATTTTCCTTTACCCTTCTGGTAAAACATGAAGGTATGAAATTCAAAATCCCTTGTTCCTGGAACACCTGTTACATTTTACACGGTAGCATAATCACCTTTTGGGAGATAGTTGGTGGTTTCACGTAAATGTGCAATAAGGTTTCTGAGTTTTTCGTTTTCAATCTGGTTGTCAATTTGGCCTAGAAAATGACGTTTATTGAAAAAAATAAGCCTTTGTTTCATGAACTCCTCTTACATTTTACACAGTATACTAATTGTCATTTGGGGTGTATTTGGTGGTGTCTTGTAGATGTGCAATACGATTTCGGAATTCTTATTTTTACCCTTGGGGTCTAATGGGGGTTGAATATAATTTCATTGTAACTTAATTTTTAGTAACCATGGCAACACTGTTCATAAAATAGCGAGAAGATAAACCTAATTATTTTATCTGAGTAAAATCTACTGGTGTAGTCTCATTGCTTAAATAGTAGGAGTAGTGTTATGTAAGAACAATTTTGGTTCCACACTATGTAATGAAGCTTTCTCATAATTTTCTCCTGTTTTTGCCGTAGGTTCTTTATAAGATTTTTTTCTTATATATTCCCATGTAAAACTTTAAACCCCTCATAGCCGAATTCTATACCTGTGGGATGCATGGAATAAGTATATTATGGAAATCTTTTTCCAAGTATCATGAGAACGCTAAACAAATCGAAGCATACATTGATATGAAAGACTCCTGTTTAACAACATACAACGTTTTAAAAGAGAGATTAGCTCTATGTATTTATTTACATTTCTAGTTTGTTTCTTGTTAATTATTTTAATTAGGATATTGATTATTTAATCCTGCCTAACTCCAATTTTGTACAGAATCATGTAGGATAATTACCGCATGTCCTGAGGGTATTACTGTGCCTCTGCAAAAGTCAAGTGAGGGCAAAAAAACATAACAAAATTTACCATTGTTAACTATAGTAAATACTTTTCTTTACTATAAAACTTTATAAATTCCGTACATGTGCCTATGATGAACACTCTTTAAAAAATGCACAGTGCATTGAACTTATTTTGTTAGCGCATAAATGCTTATTTGAATGCTTCCTTTGCCTGCTGATTTGAATACTAGAAATCCTTATCTGTGTGCAGTTTTAATGACTTGGTCCTTCCACGATAGTTTGACATTTTTCAGCACTTTCATTTAAAGCAACAAAAGCGCCTTTCAAAATAATTAGATCACAATATATTTCATAACTTCGTAATGATTTGCATAATTTAACCAAATTTATTTCTTTTTCATGTTATTACCGCACACAACATTGATATTCTGAAACTTGGAGGTAGATCAATGCTAATTTTAAGTAGGTCAATCCTAGTTTTCTACTTTGCTTGCATTCTATTAATGCTTTTAAGATGCTGAATATCATGCTTGCTAGATGCTTATTCTGATGCTAATACATGTATATGTAACAAAATTAGTTCTATAGTAATATATAACGTACAATTGAAATGAAAAATTGTTTACCTTTCTGAACGTCTTTCTGTATGCATAAATCCAGATATAGAAATCTAAATTTCTATAAGATATTTAATTGTGCATAAAATTGATTAAACAGGTATATAGATCTTGTCCAAAGAAACTACTTCTGTCGATTGAAATGAATATCACTAGATTTGAAGACTTTTCCAGCTTTTTCATATAAAAAAGGACTTCGTTATTACATACTTTTTAAATATATAAATTTATAAATATATTACAGATGAGCTTTAAGATAAAAATTTAATGACATTTTGTTATTAATGAATACAGAAAACAATTATATATTAAGCCCACGTACCATTATGACTGAAACCAGGGCAATTGAGAATACGGTTGAAGAGGCGGCAGGTTTTCTTTGGAAAGATCACAACTCGCTATATATCGATTCCATTTATCCTTTCCAAAAATAATAATTCATGCTCTCTACCGATATATAATTGAGAAGAGTTTAATTCCTCTTGCTGTTTTTTTTTATTTTTCACAGTTTTCATCATTTTTTTCTATTGTTGCTATCCTTTTTTTAATATGTGTTATATAAAGAACGATAACATAAATTTTCTTTGCCTGTAGGAAGTAGATGCAATGCAAGTATAATTAATTGAGATAATAAATTATTCCTATCAAAATTATGATAATAACAGAACCCTTGAGGGAACCATCTTGATAGTAAAGCCATTGTATATTTGCATGCAACATCCGAGAAAGTAAACTTTAGTGCTCTATCCATACATACGTCTCTGAAATAGGAAGAAATTTTTAAAACTAAACACAATCATTATTACAAGAACATTTTACGTTGAAACAGAATAAACAAAATCTTTTCTGTGGATAAGAGATCGGTAGCCGCAATTATAGATTCAAAGGTCCATGAACCAAATTGCTATTTTTGCTGCAGAAAAGTAGAAATTAATTTAGATAACTTGAATCTTCTCTAACAAAGGAATTGCTTCAATATGTTTTACTCCTCATGGCTTTAAGTGATCTTTTTAAAATTTGCCACTTAAAATACTAGTAGGTGCCGTAACAGCCGAATCTGGCCCCTTAATTTTCATAAAAATCAGAACACTGGTAAAATTGTGATAGTTTGTAGTTAAGAAGTTAAAATGATGCTTACTTTAAGACAAGCATTAATTTTGATTCAAAGCGTACATGGAAGCCACTAGAGGGTGCAGAAATAGGACATTTTATCCCGCACTTCCTCAATTCTGGAAAATTTTATCATATTTGGAATACTTTTCTTTTCGAAAAACATAGAGCACAAGCTTGCCTATCTGAGATTTTTACATATAAACTGCATCTGATATCAGTGTATAAAACATATAAATTTGGTAGATAGGCAAGCGTGTGCTCTATGTTTTTCGAAAGAAAATATGCTGTAAAATTATTGAAAATTTGCATTAAAAGGAGAAATTTTGAAAATTGGCCTACTTGCTGACCTCACTCTGACCTCTGTATATACTTAATCTTAAAACCAACACTCATTTTGTGGCAGGGGTGACAACACGTTTTTATGGATAAACTGTTGGATCATTCTAAAAGACACCCAAAACCGGGGGATTAGAACATTTTACGCAATTGGCCATGGGCATCTTTAACCTGGTTGAGAAAAAATATTTCTTTTCATAATGGGTTGCAATTGAAAACATATCATACAATAGATTATAATTATAAGATAAATGTAGATTTTTCATCTTGCAGTTTCTTTAATTCAGCAGATTATATATAATCTAAAATAAAGCTTTGAAAGATCTTGGTTATATATGTTTTCAGAAGTAAATGTATACCTCGATCCGTTCACATTTCAAACATTACACAGACATAAAGCTTACCTTTCAAAATTAACTGCAGACGTGGCCATCACACTCGCAATAGATACAGCGACTGAAAGACAATTGTTTATCATTTTCCCGGTATTTGATTGCCAATTTCAGTTAGTAGCAATTGTTGATTCCAAAATCTGTTTCTTTGTAAACTTACCCCACTCCCCCAAATAAATACATGCAAATGTACATAATTGTTTAAGTAAACTCGGCTTTCTAGTTTCTTGTTAATAAATAAATGTATTTAAGAAAAAGGACACACAGGGAAAGTGCCCGTAAAATGGTGTAATAGCAGTGATATGGATATTGTATTAACCTACAATGTGTGAGCATTAAAAAAATTGCCCAAACTTAATAGATCTTTAATATCGTTAGTACATATGTATTAAAGAGTTGATTTCTATTTAGATGAAGTAGAATTTGTCCAAAATCTTCAAACTTCAAAGTATTGTCCAAATACTTCAACTCGACTTGCAGATATATCGACAAGTATATATCCCGGTGAGCTTGAGATAAAAGATACCACAGAGTCTGACACATCTGTTTAAAACTTGGATATTTTACTTGAAAAAGACGTAAATGGTAATCTAACGACCAAGTTCTATGATAAACGTGATGACTACAACTTTTCTATCGTCACCTTCCTTTACATATGCAGCAATATACCTTCATCACCTGCATACGGAATTTATAAATCTCAGTTGATTCGATACGCAAGAGCATGCTCTACGTATGAACAATTTCTAAAACGAGGTAAATTATTGACAAGTTAGGTGATGAAACAAGAATATCAACAGTCTCTTTTAATGCCATCATTTCGTTAGTTCTATGGTCGATACAATGACCTTGTCAGCAAATATAATTTATCATTGAGTCAAATAATGAATGCTTTTCATAATAATTGTTAGTCCGTTATGTATACACTGAATTGACGACGGATTTTTCAGTTATTTTCCGATGATGACAAGGAGCATCCACCAGTTTTTACTGGTGGGCATGGGATGCTCACTTCTCCACGGCACATGATGCTCACTTCTCCACGGCACATGATCTCACCTCTGATGTTTTGGAGGTCCATGTTTGATACGTTCCTAGTTTGTATTGTTTTCTGGACTTTTGAACTTGAATAGACGGCTTTCACATTTACAAAAGTTATTCCCCTTTGCGGGGTCAATCCGGGGTCAACCGGCGTAAGACGCTGTTTTCCCTCTTTAACCTTACCAACTTTATGGGTCAGTATTCGAAAAATAAAATCTATACGAACTATGCCCTTATGTTTTTCATGTTGCCCCATACCCTGGCAATATAGGTACAGATCGAAATTGTACTATAACGCTTGAAATTTAAGAATATTGACAGGTAACTTACAAAGGACAAAGAGGGAAAATGAGCGTTACGCCGACAACGGGAGATAACTCTGAGGAATGTGAAATTCGTCTATCTCCATATACTTCATTTTAATAAAAAAAAATGAGTGGCTCAATTGTTATAGCGTTTGCTCTTAAGTCGCGGAGTAGGGAATTGATCCTTATATGGGGGATGCAAATACACTGCAGAACATGGACACTGGTCCATCGGATGAGACCGTATTAGCCGAGGATACTTGATACACGAAAAAGATCACGCACTACTCAATGCCCCTGAGTGCCGAGCAAAGGTATAAATTAAATTAGATGGTAGATTTGCTGGCATACTCGCTACACTCACATCTAACAACATCCTATATAGGGTCACGTCTTTGGTCAGGTTCTATCAACCGATCAAATCGTCGTCTGCAAAATAATCGTATATTTGTTGAAGCAATTAAGTCTAGAGTTGTTACGAATTTGACCTCTCATGTTATCCTCTATGGGATGTCGTTAGATGTTTGTGTACCGAGTATGCGAGAGGATCTAACACCTTATTTTACTTAGATTGACACTTGACATAAGAAAATTTTTGCGTTAAAATTTGAGAAAAATGTTGTGAATATAAACGATTAAAGCATGATTCTATGGATACAATTGAACAAACCCAGAAAAAATTGGGTCTCAATTATGGGACAATTATATCTTATGTCTTATTCTTATCAAAACACAACCTTATTATGAATACTGTTAAAAATTTATGTTAAAGGTGAATAAAATCTATAAAAACACAGGTGTAGGCGACGGCATGCTATTAAAAAATAAAATTTTTACGTGCAATTTAAGGTAGATCGCGGGTTTAATGTCTGCCTGAAAACATAGGCTAAAAATTTGTCAGCTAACTCCTCTCGTTTTAAATTTTTCTTTCTTAAATTTTTTTGAGATTCGTCTGCGTGGTTAGATTGTAATCGTTATTCAAATGCACTAATGTTGATGAGAACAGGTGACGTTTTTTTCAGTGAAATATATAGTAAAATGGCCATTTTCTGCTGGTATACACATTTCAAGCCCATAATCATAACATTAAAATAAAACGAAGCAGACGAATTTTATATTACTCGATACAATGAATGTGAAGTAAATTTAGAATCGATTTATTAAAAGAAATAAATATGTGTTCTCGCTCAATTTCTTGCAAAAAAACTTTAAAGTTTTACAATTTTTCAGCAAAAGTATTATATTTTCATCACGACGTTATATTACATTCGTGCGACGTCATTATTTTCGTATGCCTGCATGACTCGAAAAAAAATTTAATTAATCAACAATTCACTCAAAATAAAGCATGCAATCCGTGAATTCTATTTTCTGATATAATCATAGTCATAGTTAACCAACAGCGTGGCACTCGTAAGGGGTGCAGAAAAATGATAACAAATGTACATGGATGTAAGAAAAAAAGAAACATCTTATCTGATTTGAGAACATTTTCAAACATAGATACATGTATTTTTGTATCATTTTTATCTATTAATAAAATAGACCCAATTTTAAATCGGAAATATTGCAGTTGAATGAAAAGAGCTTTATAAACAACGTTGTATACATATATACTTCATAGAATGGATTAATTTTGTCTATCCCTGAATTAAGACTTCCAATCGGCAATCCTCGGCTGACTCCGCTACGCTCCATTCAAACTTCGGATGTGATTAGTGAGGAATCGCAACAGATCCTTACATTTCTCCGCCGGAAACTGCCTAATCACTCATTTCGTATTTCGCTCTGCATAACGTTCTTCGAAAATGTTTCTTAATTTGTGCAAGTCTTTATCGTAAACAGGTTTTGGTTGTTTGGTGTACCACAAAATAACTCCGATTTCAAATGTATGACATTTGAAAGAAATTCAAATAAGATCACATGACTGAATCAGCAAGATGGTAGATCACCGTTGACGTCCGAGGTTATGTGCGAGGTACGAGTCATCCGAGGAAATCCGAGTGTTAAGACTTCAGTTTTCTCTTCAAAATGTCGTAAAGGCAATTTCTTATCACTACTTTGCCGATATTTAGAATACTATAGAAAGCATACAGTACACTATAGAAAACAGGTATTAATACTTTAGAAAAAATTTCTACACATGCTCGTGTCCCCTCAGTTAAAATGCCTGATACTCCCCCCCTCCTTTTTTGTGCTTGTCGAGGAATTTTTGGTTGTTGATAGTACCCCTAACTGAAAATATATACGAGTAGCTGTGCCCTTAACTGAAATTGCTTCCAATGGGCCTGAAACTCTTGCCTTGACACCCCAACTTCCACACAAAACACCAAATGCACTTGTACGCCGAATCGCTATTGATTGTCAATAAAAGGGCCTGAGTTGATTATTTTATTTGGTGATATTTTATTTGGTGATGTTACCTAAATCATTAACGTCTCCTGTTGATAATTATCTAATTTAACCCGCCCCCCCCAAAAAAAAATCATCAGTAAGAGAAACTCATGTACAAATGATAAGCATATTAATTTACCATATAATGTCCATTTCTTTCTCGTTTTAAAAATCTTATACCTGTACTTGACTCAGACAATATTGTTGCGCATAAAAATATTTCCAATCTAAGCGTACATCTTCGCGAAGAAAATGGAGTTAGAGATGATTGTTAAACAAATAAAAATAAAGTAGATTAGTGTGTACTATGTAGACTAAATTAAACAAGCAAAACAAAATTCATTAAAGTGAACAAAAAATTAAAATGCAGGGCAGGCGCCAGACACACCAGCGGTGGATCTGTTTTTATATTGTATTAACAATTAGGCAATAGTATTTTAAAAGGTACGCAACAGATATCAGCGTTGAAAACTACATATAATTTTATAGACAACCTTGATCAGAACATCAATTATTTTCAATCACAAAACAAAATATTTAAAAACATCAAACAACCTTTAATATATATTTCACTTTTTACTGCATACAGTACTGCTGAAGTTATTTTTTGCTTGCTAATCTGAACGCGGTAATCTTTTTACGTCAAATCTTATTGTGACGTCAGCAAACCCGCGATCTACCTTAAGGATATACGATCCTCAGCCAGGAAGGTTAACTCTTTAATTTATACTTTAATTCAAAAAGTCTTAAAATAAAGCTTGAAATTGAATTTTTTTCATGCAAAAATTTTCACTTTATACCTCTACGTATGATTCAATGTTCTTTAAAGTTTTAAAAGTTGACATTTGTACTTCAGAAAATTAAGTAAAACTTGCATATTATTCTTAAAAAATATTTTTTTTTAATTTAGCCTTAGTTACCAATGTCTATAAGCATGATTTGAAATTAGAAGTGATTTACGGTGTTTTCTTTGAAAGGAAACACTTCATACACTATGCATCATGAAACAATGGAAGTCAGTAGGAGAAAGTAAAGTAACAAATAAGTGTAAAATTCATGCAATTTTCGTTAAAAGCCTGGATACCTATAATTTTTATTCTTAAAATGTATTTATTGATCAATTATCAATTAAAAAATATGCAGTAGGTAGTTCAAATCGCATTTCCTGAAAAATTATTTGAGATTTACTTATTTTCCCTACGTAATATGATTAAATTTAAAGATGAAATTTGAAGAAACACCATGGGTAAATACATTTTAATTAGATAATTTAGAGACATTTTTGTGAGCATTTTCAATTACTCAATGCCTGATTTTCAAAACCTGAGGATCGGATAACCTTAAAACATTTTACATAAAATCAACCAGATACCCGAGGCACAAATTGTTCGTCGAAAAAATATAAGTTTTTCTATTTTTTTTTTAAATGAATCGTTATTTTCCTTACAAATGCATTTTTTTTGTAGACATGAACAGTAGAGATGTTTTACTGTGTGATATATTAATATTTAAAAAGAAATGATCCTTTTACTTGACTATAAGCTACATTAAAAGTTTAAGAATTAGAATTATCTCACCGAAAAGCAAATTCATTCTTGTAAAAGGCCTCATCCACTTGAATATTATATCTGTTTTAAATAACGTGATCATGTGATATATATATATATCCTGATCTTTCTTCCTAGTTGTGATATTCATTGACTCATCATTTACATTTTTTCACTCAACAATAGAAGAACCTTTTTTTTTGTTATATACATATAGGAAACAATATCTAATTGAAAATTTCTTATGTCTGATCCAATTTCGAATGAAATATATGGAGATAACGAACAGTATTCCAGCTCAAACGTCCGTTAAACAATACAAAATGGAAGAAAAACAAACAGGGACTAGGATGAAAAAGGATTCATGTATACACCTTATCTTTCTGTTAAATCATGTACTAGCATGCAGTTAAATATCAAAAGAATATGGTTTCGCGCAGGAGTTATAAAATTATTGCAAAAGAAGTGTATCAGCAAAATGACACAGTTATGGGTTATATTTGCTTTGAAAAAAATACAAAAATGACCTAGGACGTACGAGATGCTGACTGTACAATGTAGTAGAAGTCCCTGAAATCCTTTGACACCAATTGCCACTCTGCTGATAGTAACGAAAGCGTACACATATACATTGTAAATACCATTTTATATTTTTATAAAGCTGACTTTTCCACCTTCATAGTTATGGAGATTACCCTCCATACAGAGTTTGCTTTTTCCAACTTAAAATTGGATTTTTTAAGACCTTACAATTTTAAAGATGGCTTTTACAACTTTAAAATGTTTTTAATTTTTTCCCAATATTAAAGTTAACTTTTCCAACTTTGAAATTAAATGTTGGGCTTTTCCTATTTCAAAGTTGGCAATTCTACTCTAAAGTAGATTATTCAAACTATAAATCTCGGTTTTTCCAACTTTAAAGTTGTAAAGTTGGAAAAACCAGAGTATAGTTTGCCTACTGTAAAATTGGTATTTCGAAAGTTCAAAATTCGAATAAATTTGGCATTTCCCACTTTTATTTGAGCTCTTAGCTCGTTTCCTTAGCTTTTTCTCACAATTTCATTCCAAATATCCATTTTTTGGTTTTGGTATGTATTATTTATCCTTAATGGTTAGAAATAAAGGTTGGGCATAAATTTATTATATATTTAGTTTTTCCTAACTAAATCACTTAATAAGTTTCGGACGAACATAGAATTCACCCCGTCGATCTGTCTGTTTGTTCTTCTTTCTGTAAGGATGTGTCAAGCTTTGGTCCATGGTCATAAGTTAAAGGTCACTGTCCGTCTGTTCCGCTTTGGGGTACCCATCTCTTATCCGCAACTCCTCTCATACCACTGAAGGAAATTTAATGAAACTTTCACAGAATTTTTATTACATATTGCCATTGTGCACCTCCTATTTTACTTTTTGATCTGAAATATATTTTGGATTTTCCAGAGCAAAACATGGACACTGCCATTTTATTCATATGGGAGGCGGGGGGTATCATTTAGTGAGCTCATTGCTCACAGTGCCTCTAGTTTTATTGAAAATTTACACGAAGTAAAGGTATTTAAAAAAAAAAAAACTGAGACATTGTTTGATTGATTGCCTTGTCACTTACATGTAGCTTACATAGTACGACCAATTACATTTTTGTTATCACACTTTTTCGCCTTATTTTTGACATTTTAACTACAAGTACAATGCATGCTTTTAGAATATTCACTTTCATATTTTTATGATTGGCACAAAATAAACTTTAATTTAAAAGTTTTGAGCAACATTACAGGCAAAGTTTTGATACAACTGTACACCCACTCCCAATTCATTGCAACACTTGTCAGCTTTCATTGTTCATTGTTATCTCAAAGGATTAGCAGCTTCAACAACTCGCACTTTCGTCTTCTCACTCAGTTTAATTTTCAGTTAGGGAATTATCCAGATATTACTCAAACCTTTCTTGTACAGAAAATGGTACAAGGTTGTCATAAATCCAAACCTGCATTGGACCCCGTTTGCCAATTACCCCGGAAATCTTAAGTTCTCTTCTATATTCGTTAGAACACACACCTTCTTCCCTATCACCAAATCTCTTCTAAAAGCTATGTTTACCCTGCTTTTTGTTCTCATCGGGAAGATAACTAAAACTTCAAATTCCACACAACATTACCTTCTGTACGGTAATGTTACCTTAGGTTTAGAATGGTTATATTGAGGTTAATGTCCCCCATTACAATCATGCAAAATCTAGCACCGCTACATTTTGCCTGCATCAAAGCAAATATAAGCCAGGTTTCTGTCCATACCTTTCCTTACTTAATTACTAGTATCTTAATGTTAAGAAACGAACTTCATCATCTTGACCTTCTGTTTACTTTCATGGATAGCATCCCTATCTCCAAACAATACTTTACACAACAGCTGGTCTGGCCCTTTCTTTTTGTAATTTCGATATGAACCATTACCAGTCTCATAGTTTCTGAATCGGAGCAGCAACCACTGCAGCCGCACAAGGATTCACTGAGCTGCAAATTCAGACAATGGTTAGATTAAACTGCAATGCTTGCAGGAAATATATTCGTATCCCTACACTACGATTTTAAAACTCTCCATAATTTGCTTTTCAGTCAGGCGCTGATAGCAACCTTAATCGTGTAACGTTGACATTTCTCTAAGTAATCAATCAGACAGGGGCTGATGGTTACTGTTACCAAGTTATCTTGTCATTGCGAAGGGAAAAACCAATCAGACAGGGGCTGATTGAAGCCCATAATTCTTGTCATTTATGATTAACGGTTACTAGTATTAATTTCGTTTTTTTTCTGCGGGGGGGGGGGGGGGGTTAACAAGCTAGCCTATATTTGTCGTGTATTCATCAAATATCGCCGACCTTGTTAAGGTGGGGTTAACGCCCCTTTTTTCAGCTTCTTACCATTCTTGAGACCCAGTTGGTTTTATATTTTATGTCAATCATGCTATAGTTGTATCTAGTCATTTGATGTAACTTGTTGTTGCATTCAGGTACAAACTTGATTTTATTTGTCTCTTAACTTTTGATGTTGATGTATATAATCTTGGTTACTTTTGTATATGTTTTTATATTGTGCTTTTGATCCACTGTCATTTATTGCATATTTCAATAAACGACCATTTTATTCATTAAAGAGGAGATATGTACTTATTTGATGTGGTTGGTAAGGCAAGCAGACATAAATCATCATATAAGTAGCAAGTATTTTGTAACTTTCAGCATCAGAATTATGCGTTTGAACCAGTTCTTACATATTCATTATAGCACTGTTTACAAAAAATGTAAGATTTTTATAACGTTGACATATACTTCTGTTTATTAATTTCTCCCATCTTAAATAATATGGCGACTTATTAATTTTTTGCAATAATTGGTAAATTTAAAGTGTATTCAATGAAAATAGATGCAGTTTTTGTACTTTGAACCATTAAAACTGTGAGGGTGGAAAAACCTTAAGCTGTGAACAGAAAGCTACGGAGAATGTCACGTAATCACCTTCATCACGTGATTCGCGCCTAGGCAGAACTGCGGTATATGTGCATTATGAATCTTAAATACTTAAAAAAAATAATGAACACCAAAATCCAATTTTATTTCTTTTATGAGAGTAATGTAATTTTGCGAACTTTTTTATCACCCCTCGTAAATAAGGAATATTGATTAGTGCTTGATGTTCAAACAGTGTTGGCAGAACTGTTTCTGAAAACTACTGAGATAACGTTTCAATGAGAAACACAGAAAAATTAATATCAATTTAATTTTGTGTAGAGTAACTTTTGACAGACTTATTGTGTGATAACCATTCATAAGATAAAAATATTCCGAGTTCCATTCTTTTGAGAAATAAAAAAGAAATTCAACCCCCCCTTTTTATAGAAAATTTTGATTAGTCCTTCTGATTTTTTTAAATACACATCTGATTAACATCACTTCTAGAATATGCCATAGTGCATTAGGACTGAAGTTTTCACTTAAGATCGATTACTATTTTTGTACGGAGTATTGTAATAAGTTTGGTAAAATATTTTTCTGGACTCATCCAAGTATTTTCATTTGTAAGCAATGGTATTAGTTACATGTACATGGTCTTGGTTAAAAATAAATTTGCTATATAGCTTTCATGGAATATGAATTTTCAGGAATTATAAAATGACATTTTTGTATTCAGAATTTTCATTTTAAAAAGAACTACGGTTAAAAACAAAATACATGTCATTGATTAAATCACAGTGCCATGATTCCTTGTTTTTTCAAAAATAATTATGCGGAAGATATCTGAAACATTTGTGCCAGTATGTGGCTTTATTAAAATTCTGCATTTAGGACACAGTGAGTGCTCAGACATGATACAAACTGAATAAAACATGATTTTTTTTTTATTAAAAGGGAAACGAAAATATAAGTTTATGGAACAAATATATAAACATAAAAGATTCCATGTTATTTTAATTTTTAATTTTGCTTTCGTGCAACAATTTTCATTTCATGCATCTCATTATAATTTAAGGTTCTTTTATGTCTTATATAGTTACTGAGCACACTAAACGATACTCCTCTCCCATATGATTAAAATGGCAAAGTCCATGTTTTGTTTTGAGAGACCAAAATTAAGTGTCAGATCTTAAAGCGAAAAAGGAGGTCGCAGTAGCATTATGTAATAAAAAATCTGAGAAAGTATCATTTTACTTGGTGGTAAAGGAGGAGTTGGAAATAAGAGATGAATACCCTTCAATATCATAGAAAGATGTCAGTGTCCATGTTTTGCCATGGGAAACCGAAATATGTGTCCAATATAAAAGTAAAATAAAGAGGAGCAATATGGCACTATATGTATCTAAGATTCTGTGAACATGGATTTTTCTATAGGAGTCTACCCCATGCCTACATGTATCTATTTATGACTGAAGGTATGTAAATCACCAGAGTTGTTGTACTGCACCGCTTGAATAAAAGTCATATCATTCCACATTCTTGACTTTTTTTCCTTGACCTTAGTTCAAAACATATATTATTCCAACCAGTCTTCATTCTATGCAGTGATAAGATTTTTACAGAATTCTAAGGTATAACTTGGTTATAGTCTTTAAAACACTCTTGAACTTTGTACATTTGAATATAACATTTCAATTCTTTCCAAAGAATATGCCATGCCACCTATCATAGCAGATATGGTCTCTAGGTTGTCACAAAATGTTAAAGTTACAACAACTAAATTTTATCCTGTAGGAAAATGATCCAAAAATCTATAGAAAATCTCCTATCCATTCTTCACTTAAGATGTGAAGTTTGAAGGTTACAAATTATTGACAAAGTTAGTTATCTCAATAATCTCATGCTTTGACCTTGAACATTGTCCTATACAACTAAGTGTATTACTCCAAACACTATATGTGTAGTAAGTATAAAGTCTAATGGTTGATAGAAATATTCAAGATATTATTAAATCACAGATTATGGGACACTTGCATCTTTATGGTGGGTCTTATTGAGACGTATTAAATTCAAAATAGGATAAACACATTCTAAATAAAATGTATTTACAGTTCCAGGAAAGTAATAAATACACCAAAGCTAGCTTCTGAATATCTGTGTATTTTCTAGGGGTGTTGTAGATATAAGATGAAAAATTAAGGATTCAATGTATAAAAGTCATACATAACAACTGTATTCAATTTGTACTACATAAATTAAAAGTTATATTTAGATACTTTGAAATCTGTGAGAATTATTTTTTTGAAGATCTCATACTATCAGAAAAACACATTTTCAATACTTTGATTTGATTAAACTTCAGTCTGTTAAATGACTGCAATTTATCTATTGTAGGTCTTTATCTAAGTAGTGAATATAGGATTTTTACAGAAACCCAAGGTATTACATAGTAATAGTCATATAAACACCCTTGAACATTGTACATTTGATTAACATTTCAATCCTTTCCTAAGAATTTGCACCTAATTTTTTTTTATGAAGTCTAAAAGTTATCACACAATGTTTAAGTTATTGCATTACAGGATCAAATCTGTAATCTCAGTAAGTAACTAACTTTTACCCAGGAGTAAATGATCCAAAAAATCTATAGAAATATCTTATTGATTCTTCATCTGAGTGTGTACTTATGATGTGAAGTTTGTAAGTTACAAATTATTGTCAAAGGTAGTTATCTCAATAATCTTATGCTTTGACCTTGACAAAGTGTCCTAAACAACAAAGTGTATTCCTACAACCATTCTATATGTAATTAGTATGATGAATGTGGTATGATAAAGATAGTCAAGATATTATTAAATCACAGATTATGGCACACTTGCATCTTTATTGGGGGTCTTATTGAGACCAATTTTAAATTCAAAATTAAACATGTTACATACACAAACAAAATATATTTACAATTCCAGGAAAGTTAAATAATAACATTAAATCCAGCATCTGGATATCTGTGTAATTTCTAGGGGGTTGTAAAAATTAGATGAAAAATAAAAGGTTTAAATGTGTATAATTCCCATACATAACAGTCTTCAATATGAATTGGTAAAAATAAAAGTCACATTTAGATACTTTGAGGTCCCTGAGAATTAGTTTTTAAAGAGCTCATGCTATCAGAAAATCATATTTTCAATACTTGATTGACTAGATCTCAGTTTGATAAATGATTACACTTTATTCATAGTCAGTGTCTGACAGTAAAAGATACAATCCTGGGTCCTTTCTTTCTTATCCTGTGAACCACAATTCATGATCATCATGATTGACTTAGTTTGCAAATCATATAATAATATTTAATCAATATTAAGATACAGTGTATTATGAGAACAATGAATTGAAACCATTTCGTCTTTTTACACTTAAATCAAATGGAAGTCCTAGATAATTTTTTATTAAGATATATAGTGTTCATTTTAAAGGATTATTATTTTTTGTATATAAACTAAAACTTTTTATGGTTGAATGCACATAGTATTTTTAAAAGAGACAACGACAGGCTGATATGTTTTTGCTCGTTAAACGGTATAAATGTCAAAGTAAAAAAAATGATTGTTCTTTTTTAAACAAAACGATTACGTGTTTATATATATTTAGGCATTCAAGCTTAAACTTTAAATATATTACAGAACTAAAATGTTACTGATTTAATTACGCTAGATAGAGTTTTACAATCCATAACTTTAAATTAGGTACATAGATACTCGTTCTTATATAAGTATTTGTTTGTACATGTATATATGTCAATTATCCTATCTTTATGAGCATGTTAAATTGGTCTGGTTATTTTACTGGGATTGGCGCATATGAATATTTTGAAAAATAAATCTGGAATTAAATTAAGAATTATGAGGATATTGTTTTGCTCTATGATATTAACTGTTCTCCCTGTACGAGAAATCGGTAAGTACATTTACAATATTTATTGATAACAGGAAGTATATCAGAATGTATCATGAAATGACGGTTACAAGTCGGTGTTATTAATCTGTTAAAGCACTGCATAAAGGGCAATCAAAATGTAAGCAACACGGCTATGAATCTTCAGATTGATAATTATTTTTGTTCAATCAGTTTTTTGTTAGGTATAGATATTGTCGACAGATATCTTAATTAAAAAAGCTTTTATACTTAAAAATATTGTCATAAGGTTTCAGTTCCATACATTATAGTATGATAAAATTGTAACCGATTTCCAAATATCATTAAAAGAGTGATTTAAAACAAAAGATAGAAATGGTAATATAATTATTTTTTCTCTCAAATGTTGAATAAATTTAAAAGAAAAATGTTTCCACGTTAATTGGTACTCTCCTTGTGTTAAGCCAATTGTGTGTGAGAACGTCCAACAACAAAGATAAGCAGTTCATTTTATAGCCGTCCACTGTTCATTTTAAATGTTAATAAATATTCATGAGGGAGTTGTGTCAGGGAGTAGCCCCGATTTTTCTGAGAGTGCCAGATTTGTGATTTTGAATTACCATATGTATATTGGATTCCGAAACGTCATCAAACCCTTACAAACAAAGACAACATTACGGGTTCCAGTAAATGCTCAACCAACCAAGCCTCTTTCTTTACTCCTCACTAAGATATTTAATAAACAGTAGTGAAGGAGAAACAGCTTAAAAACTTACGACTTTTCAAAATTTTACACAACCATTACCCCACGATAAAATATTTACATTCAGTATACTTTTCCTTATCAAGTCCATTAGAAATCCACGACGTTCAAATTTCTATAACACACGCAAAACCTTGTCACCGCGCGTTAGAATACACAGTAGGAACTATATGCATTTTCAATACTCGAGAAACACCAAAATGTAAAATGTTTTATTTCAATTTAATGAAAAACTACAACCCTGAAAAATTAATGTAGAAATTTACGTAATGTGCGTTAAGAATTAATTTGTCACTTTTTTAATCGCAATGTTTGTTTTCGTAATTTAACTTTGCAACGTCACTTAACATCATTTGACGTCACAAACGGCTTTACGTCTATTAACCAAGTTAGTTTTAAAGGGGCTAAATTCACATTAAATGTTAACGAAATAAGCAATTATGAAGAAGGAAAATTAGAGAATGTAAATATAAGATTAATTAATATTTTTGGCTGTCTTTGGTCCAAACCACCTGACCTCCCGAAAAATCATACCGCGCTAACGCGCGGTATTCAATTTGTCGGAACGGCCGGTGTGTTATAAGACCAAGACACCCAAAAATATTAATTCAATGCTTAATTGAAGTCCAGACTTTTAGTTTCATTGACAGCTGCTCTTTCAATAAAATGGATCTAGTAAATTTATTTCCCTTTTTCATTGATCACTTGCAAAATCATTTTGTTAAAAACATTCTGATTGTATTCACAAATACTCTGAAGATGACATTAAAAAGATGTTGAGTTTCTATTGACTTTATCTATACTTTTTTGGAAACCAGCTCTTCCAACAATCCCATGGGTACCAATTGCACTCCATTATTAGCAGACCTATTTTTGCATTCATACGAAGCAAAATTTGACAAACAAATTCATGGCCCCTGGGGGGGGGTTCTGGTGTTAGGGGGGGCTCTTTTGCATGATTATATAGTGAAAATGCATAAATTCTTTAAAAATCTTCTTTTCTGCACCTGGGTAAAGTAAAACCAATGAACTATGTACATAGTTATGAGGAGAAAGGATGCATCTTTAGATTTGTGAATTTCAGGCCCCTGGGTCCGGGCTTCTTTTGTTTTATAGTGAAAATGCAAGAATTCTTTGAAAATCTTTTCCTTTGTTCCTGGGTATTTTGCCAATGATCTTAGTATATATTTATGACGAAAAAAGCTGCTTCTTCCAAAAATGGCTAATTTCCTGGTCCCTGTGACAGAGGTACTTGAGGGAGGGGGCATAGTCTGAAATTAATTTAATGCTTTGAAATCTGGACTTTGGTATTAATCAACAACATGATGAAAAAAATTTATAAAATTTCCAAAATTTGAAAGGCGTCCCCCGGGGCGTTTTAGTGGGATGGGGTGAAACTATAAAAGTGGAAATGCATTTTCTTCTTTTACTCTGATTTACATTTGGGTATTAGTAACCAAAGTAAGCATGCTGAGTGTATAATTATGATAAGCAATGGTGCATCTTTCAGTATTGTAAATTTCATGGCCACTGGTTTAAAACATGAATCAAAGTGAATTGTTGGAAAGTTGTCGTATGATACTCGGGTGACCTTTAAGGCCCATGGGCCTCTTGTTTTAAAGAATTCTTTTTAAAAAGAACCAATTTTTTTTAATTCAATGAATATTTCTCTTGTAAATTATTGGAAAAAAATTTTGTGTCCCATGGGTATTTAATGCAAAAAACGTTTTAGCCCAATGATTTTCTTCAATGAAAAACTATTGCCCCATGCCTATTTGTTCCCCCCCATCATTGTTATAAATTTTGCCTGGCCCCTTTTGCAAATTTACCTTCAACACCTGCATAGGAGTGTATATATCTCAGTTGATTCGATACGCAAGAGCAGGTTATACCTATAACAATTTCTAAAACGAGGTATATTATTGACCAACAAGTTGATAAAACAACAATATCAGCAGTATGTTTAAATTATCATTCTATTTTCCTTTTCAATACCAAAAACCTTTCAGCAAATACAATTTATCATTGAGTCAAATGCTGACTGATTTTTTCATACTAATTGTTAGTTCATTATTTAAACACTGAATTGACGACGGATTTTCTGTTATTTAAAACCCATGACAAGGACCACAGGGGGGGAATGGTGACTGGGGATGCTCACTCCTCCATGGCATCGATCCCACCTTGATGTTTTGGAGGTCCGTGTTTGCTCTGCTTGATTTTTTTTTTTTTTATAATTTTTGATCTTAATACTATTCGTCATCTCCATATGTTTCATTAAATCAGTGTTTATAATCATGAATGGAAATTTTATATTTGTTATTTCCATATGTTCTTTCTAAATGATTAACTTATGCACTAAGGGATCTATCACTTTTCAGACTGTTTACAAACCCGGGGGAAATTCCCTACAGTCATCTGCATATACCTGGTATCCTCTGGGTCCTGGAAATGCCCGGGGGATTGGGGTTGCAGTGGTAGTCTAAATGTTCATTCCCAAATGGATTCTAACTGTTTCCCTATCGGAGGTTCCTGTACTATTTTGCCACCAACTCCTGGCTGGGAGGAGATCCATGTTCAGGGTGTACTAAAGACCTGGTGGGGTTTACAGTTGCTACTGTAAATATCACTTTTTTCCTTTTTTTTTTTTAATTACAGAAATTTCAGTGTTTTTAAGTTCAAGATTTTTTTTTTAAACTGCATCGACTCATAAACAGCGGAATGGAAATTTATGATGTAGCCTTATATGATGGGAAACACAATATCTTGGATTTAATTAAATTTACTGAAATTTTTTTATGTCTACATGTTTTGTATAACCCATGAATCTTTTAATTGAAGTACTAAAAAAATAGATCAATATTTAGCGAAAAAGTAATCGTTGAGTATAGGAGGTGAGGTTTGGGGGGGGCTGATGGGGCAGCCCCCCCCCCACTTTTTTTTTTAAAAATAGACATTTTTTTATGTATTGAAAATTTTTTAAATTTTTTTGTTGGTTTAACCCCCCCCCCCCTTTCAATTTGCTTCCGACGCCTTTGAGGTGTACACCCTGAGGTCATTTTTTACATAAAAATGAAAGTAATAAAAAATTGTTTCAGATTTTTTTTTTTTTTTTTTTTACGTAATATCTCGTACCTGTCTCCATAAAAAAACCTAATTTTGAATTACTTTCAGCAATATGGGGAAATTGGGGATCGTGGTCGTCCTGCCCCGGTGACTGCTCGACCAGACAATAGTTAGATACAGATTTGTGTCAGGCCAGGGGGAGGATGTGGAACAGCTCCCCCCAATAATGGGGTGCCTAAGATATGGCTGTAATTGTAAGTACTTATTTGGTTGCATGATTAATGAAATTATCAACTAATTTAATTTACTCATTGAAGTTTATTGCAAGTAAATTTACTTTAAATACTTTGCAAAACTTAAAAAATCCAAGGCTTAGAGATGAAAAAATTTATATAATTTTAGGGAAAAAAAAAATACAAAATTTTTACAATTAGTTCTGTTTTTGGGGGGGTTTAAAGCGATGAATTAGCAACATGTAGATACAATTTTAAGCAAGACCGAAGAGAGAACTTCCTATTAAATCTTTCTGAAACTTTTCGAAAAAAAGTTGCATCATTTTTTTAATTATTTTTTAAAAGCATCCTCAAAATTTCCCCGATCTACACCCAGTGATCAGACCTTTCCCCCTATCAACAATTGTTTCCTTGCCTTAGGGGGGGCATCCTTTACTTTTAAACAGGGCTAACAATGACCTTCACTTGATGCTGAATAGCCATGCCAACTCCTCTAGTGGTTCATACTATGAATTCATCATTGCCCCGGGTGGAGTAACACTAAGTTTTCTCAGGATGATGGAACTCAGTGTGATGAAAATTATCAAATCTTCTAAGCCAATCCTGGTACGACAATTTCTGGATTTTTGGGCTGGGACCACAATCCAAATGGGCATAGGTACGACAGTCGGCAGCAGTGTCAAAATAAGTAACATTCCCGAGACACGATGTCAGGTATATCTGGATCAAAACAGGATGGGGGGCTTCAGGTCAATGGAGGTTCCCTAACGGTAGGTAAAAACAAATCAAAAACATCTAAAAATTGAGCCCTTAATCTTTTTTTTAAAAAAAATAAACATACTCTAAAAAATTTTGAGAAATTTTATGGCGTCGAGCATAGCTCAAATGCATTTGTCATCAATTCATATTAATCACAAACAATTA